>NC_057938.1:42855645-43155645 GCF_018555375.3 Anguilla rostrata
AGACAGTAGCGACTGAATGATTGGTCATAAATATTTGAAAATAATGACAGTAATGCTTTCCAGCAGGATTCTCGCATTTTCACAAGGGAAGATAAATACGGGCACTGCTGCATTCAGTTCTCCCGCCTTCCACATCTTTTTTGCCTTTGAAATTAAATGCTTTCAGTATTATAAATGTAAATTTGCTGTAATGAGCTCAAATAGCTTCAGCATTACTAGGAAAACAGTCCATTTCACGGGCCTAATCCAGAGAATGAAATGCCTAATCTCTTGAAAAATGGGGAGAAGTTTTTCAAAGCCCAAACCTTAATTACCTACAGCCACGAATTAGCACATCTAATACTACAGAATTTTTAAATAGAATACAAAAGGAAGCTTTGTTCAAAACAAAGTACTGGCCAGTAATGAAATTATGCTTTATGAGTTTAACCCAGCTTTGTTCCAGTAAAGTGGGAGAGGTTCTATTTTGGAGCAGTGACGTGTTTATAGAAGTTTAAAAGCAAAGATTGGTCTGGCCATCCATCTGTGAGCCTGCTTGTTCAAGCCAAGGGACTAAATTCAAATCTTCCCTTCCCCTTTGTGGTTCAATCTGTGATACTCATTGCATAGGTTATGCAGTAAAATGTCCAGTGTAAAAGCTGGTATGAGTTCATTGTAAGAGGTGGTTTACCACTGAACATTTTGTTGTGTACACACCATGCTATGGTACGTTTCATCTTGAGATAACATTTTACCTCCATGTTTGTTTTATTCGATGACCAAACTGAAGTGAATTAAATCTATGGTGACACCAACAGACTCCTTGAAGGGTGGGATTCAATCAAATGTAGGGCCTACTGACATTGTTTTTGAGCCAAGTTTCGATCTTTATGTGGAACAGCACAAGGGTTGCTGCTTGAGTTCAAGCTAACCTGGCAACAACATTGCATGCTTTTCAATGTACCATCGTTGCAGTATTATTAGGACTTTTGAAATTATATATCAGCATTATAAGTGATTGCCAGCCCAAAGTCATTATGCTGCATGTCTGCTTTGCTTTAATGCCATAAACAAACATGGTACGCAATTTATACGAGGTGAAATAAAGGTGCTGTATGTTTATTACCATATATGGTAATATATGGTAATATGGTAATTGCATGTGCTATTGCTCAGTATGCTACTCTATGTAGAAACAAATTTCAGCTGATGTAGTCTTCCTCGGGCAGCAAATTTGCGGCAGCTTTAAGCATTTCAACATGTTGTGGGCTACAGTACTTGTTTATATGACATCTGATATAATTTGGGACACCTTAAATATCATTAAACACATCCGAATATAGATATCCTCCAAATACCTGAAAGATTAATATAAAATACAATTAATTTTGTTGTGTTCATATAACCCATAGTGGTTATATGGTAATGTCCTTTTGTTAGCATTTGAAATAGCTTTTTACTCTGGAAGTACTCTCTCAAATTGATTGTTTCCTGCCCATCTGTTCTCTATTAAATTATGTTCTTCCTAACATATCTCTAATATAGACAAAGCTAGGAAACAGCTACATGGCTTTATCCATAAAATACTGAATAAATGAAGCATAACGATATTCCTCATTCTAGTCTTTCCTTCTTGCAATGAAGTTCTTGAAGCAGTTATACTGTATTCATTTTAGTTATTAAAACCGCGAGGGTCAAGTTAGAGACAGGCAAATAAATTATTTGGACAGAATGGCCCTTTAAAACAGTTCTCAGCTGCTTCCAACCCAAGCAGCACAGATTTCAGCCCACACCATTTCCTGTTTCCTGGATCTTCAGTCATTACGACCGTAACACTGATGATCCTTGTGAGCATAAGATTGGTTTGGCTGAATACGAAAAAACCTATTTGATTGACTTACTGTGCCCTTCTGTTTGTTTGAATGAATCTAGAGGACTGCCTTCCACACTGAAATGGTTTTACATTTATTTTTATTATATCACTATTTAACCAGATAGGTCAACAGAGAACTCATTTTCATTTCCTGTGATGTCAGGGGGAATCAAAGCGGGTGGGGAATCAGGGGATTGTGTAGCCAATCATATTATTAATAATGACTGAAGGCAAAACACCAACTCTGATGAACAAGTGATATGTGTCATCAGCAATGTATTAAAATGTAATAACTCAAAAATAGTTTTTTTGTATCTAAATTGTATCCATTTGTTCTTTGGCAGAAATGTACATATGTCACACAACACATTTTAAAGGGATGTCTGTAAACAAGTTGATTGGCATACAGTATACTTCAGTCTCTTCTCTTAGTTATTCATTTCCCCCTGTATATTCACAATCGCCTTTGCACATAGTCTATTGTACTACTTACATTACCCAGACTGCTACAAGAAGTCATACATTTCCCATAAAGAGGCATTGTTGATGTTTTTCAGAACATCATATGGCCTAAAGGTCAGAAGCTAGCAACCACAACTTCTATTTCAGCATGTCTGCAGATTATAAGACCATAGATGCAACGATCCAAGTTTTCTGGTGCTTTCCAAACAATGCATGCGGTGAAGCGGGCACAGTCAGCTGAAAAATACAATCTGCAACAACAAAAAAAAGTGCCTCCCTGCGAAACATCAGCGACGTGAAAATGGAGGGTCCATGGCGGTATAACAGAGCGTAGGACACACAGAGGAGAATGTCAATAATGATCTGCTAAAACATATTCAATTCATTTGCGGCCGCATCTCCAGACAGCACTATGCGAGCCCGAGGCAGGTTAAAATTGCGGGCCTGACAGAAAAAATCACGCGCTCTCTCTCCCCTGTGTCCAAAAGCACCGGCGGAGCAGGGGGTTATGGGAGGCAGGGAGAGCGGCGGGGGCACACTCAGCAAAGTCCATTACCTCTGAGTGTTGCAGCCCCTCTTAGTGTTATCTCTGAGAGGACCTGTGTTGATAGAAATAGAGCACACTTGAGCCACTGCAGTCTGCCTTTCTCTGTTGGCACCCAGGCTTCACACACGCTTTTCCATCAACAAATCCACCAAATTCACCTGAGGGAGAATCTCAACCGGTCCCGTTAAGGGACCTTGAGCTTTTATAAGATCTGTATTCGTCTGGTTTTCACAATATGCTGTGTTGCATTTCAGCTTCTTTTTTTTTTGTTGATGAATTTCAATTCCAGTATGTATGTGTCTGCCCATGAATGTGAGCACTTTTTATGGAGGGAAAGAGCTCGGAGTGCTACTGTAATGTGAAAAGAAATGACCACTTTGCTAAATTATGGGATGTCCTACAAATGCTGCAACTAATGTGATGTCTGTCACTCTGTCATCACTGCCATTTAGCTTGCAAACTGCAGATAATTTCCTTTACCAAATATGTGTAGATAACGTAAGCAAATAGATATCACCAGCCAGTTAGCCAGTTAACTATCACTGCTACTTTTGACAATGTGTCATATTACAGTTTTGAAAGGGGTAGATATTTAGTTAGGAAGCAAACATGACAGAGTCTCCACCATAAATTAATTTAGCGTTTCAACAGACATATCAGTGAATAAACTGCAGGCACTTTGGGATGTCTAAAGTACTGAAATGAAGAAGCAACTGCACAAATATGGTACTGTAGACTAATTGGAATAATTTTCACAACACCTCCATATTGCACCATAGCGACCATAAACATGTTGTTTACATGCGTTACATTCATATATATGCAAGATGTATGATGTATGTACACACACACCGGCATGTTTGCCAGAGGGCAAGCAATACACACACTGCAGGCTTGCCTTTGATATTGGTATTTGCATTAAAGGCTGCTGTAAAAATTTTGCTACCACCGAGCATTTCTCAAAGGCACTAGGGTTACTCGCAAGGCCCACAAGTCACATGAGGACTGCAAACCAAAGCAGGGGGGACACAAGCTGGGAGAGATGCCACTGGCATCCTCACCAGACCCTTGCACATGACGGGCAACCCAGCACCTGCCTGGGCATCCTTACATTACACCCCAGGGAATACAGGCGCCTTAGTGCGTTGCCTAGTTACGGCAAGCACTGAAAATTCAAATTCCTTTCTCTAAAAAAAAAGGGAAATTTTAATGAAAATTAAACGTGTGATTCTATGTTTCCTCGAGCTTGTGTTTCCTTGCCAGACCCTTAGAAAGCCAAGAGAGCATGACAGTGGTGACTAAAACAATGAACATTTATTTGCCAATGTGTCACCCTGGTCACATGCTTGCGGGTCGGCATCAGGTAGCTGTGAAAAGTGCTGGTGCGGGGAGCGTGTGGTGATCAATGTGAGGACTGCGGGGCTGGGTCCGGCTGTCTGAGAGGACTGCTGTTTTTGCAGACCCCCAAACCCTCCCCCCCCCCCGCGGAGCGCTGCCAGTGATGGTGGATAATGAGGCAGAAAGTGCCTGAGTGCAGAAGGGAGTTTTCTCCCACAGCAAACTCTGGGCCTGCTGGCTGCGCTCCCCTAGCGCTGCTCCTCGCTTGTCAAGCGCGCACTGTCTCTGTCACACACACACACACACACATACACGAACACACCCACAGACACACACACACACACACACATACACGTACACACACACACACACACACACACATGCACACACATGCACGCATACTCACACACACACATATACACACACAGTCACACACACACACTGCATACACACACACGCACTCACACATGCACACACACACACCCATGCACACACATATGGAAGCAGACACTCTCAAATACACACAGTGTTCACAAGCAGAAAAATATATGACGTGTACGCTGTCATAAAAGCCAAAGCATACGCTGTGAATGCTTTCAGTCAAAATTTTAAATTAGCCAAATCTTTAGCAGCCAAACCTGTTTCCCCAAACTAAAGCGCTCTGTAGTTTAAGCTCATTCTCTCTACTCAGCAGGGAAGATTACCATATTACCATAATGGAAGAGAAAGGCAAAGACAAACTACATTCTTGTTAGAAACAGAACAAAGCAAAGAAACTGTTTCAGAAAAATAGTAATGCTAGATGTGTAAAACTTCAATACTTCCAGCGAATATTAAACATGTTTGAATCAAATCTGAGATATCTTTCTTTTAGCGTGTCCAACATCTGTGGGAAATCAGTCTCATGCCAGTGTTAACCAGCAGAGCAGCTTCTCTGCGCTAAAGTCCTTCAGGTCTCCTAGCAAGTTGCTATTAGCAACACTCCCTCCTTCAAGCCCCCCAACTGCCGTTCCCTCCAATTTTCTCCCCATTCTTCCAGGAAGCACATTCCCATGGGTTCCTGAGTGACTCATGTTGCTGTCCCAAGAGTCTGTCTTTGGTGTAGCTATGGAAGGCAGCAAGAATATCAGATAAAGGCGTAAAACGTGAAAGTTATCTTGGTAGTTCTTCCAGTTCATGGCAACCAAAGATGGTTAAGTGAACTTCAACATGTAGACTTCCCAATGTTGCTACTTTCTCTATGGACATTGACCGTGTAGATTAAAAGTTGTTTGTGTATTGATATAAAAACTTATAACAGATCTCGCATCAAATGACGTCTTGTTGATCACCTGATGTCTCAGATCGTTTTTGAAAGAAACTGTCAGTTTTCAATAACGTTGCTTTGTTTCCATTGTTTTAGGTAAATACTTTTATACAGCTAACATTATTGCTATGTCAGGAATTCATAAAAGTTATTAGTTTTAGTAATATGTAGCCACTGTTGCTTTTGTAACCCTGGTGTATGCATATATACTGAGCTTCAGAAGCTACATTAAAGAAGTGTCTGCCAAAAGAGAATAATGTCTTCATAGTCTGTATCCTAAACTCACCCTAAGCCTGAACCTGTGGTACTTTGGTTGCAGGTAGTTTGTAATTGTAGGCCTGAAAGCTGGAAGTGGTCACAAATAACACAGATTTTGCTTCAGTTACTTGCTTACTATCATCTCAAGAGAAACCGAAAACACTGGTATTAAACAAACAGGCAATCCGCGACAGAAAAGACTCCACTTCGCAAAATAGGGAACCTTCATAGACAGTGTTTCTCAGAACGAAGAGAAGAAATTTCGCAAGAAAAGAAGCTCAGTTTCTGTTCTCTGGTGCAAACAAAGGTCGAATAGCCAGAAACAGCCCCCCCCTCCCACCGCCCCCGCCCCGGTTCAGACTACTCTTCCGATTGACGTGCTCGGGGAAATCTGGAGTGCCCACGTGCCCCCCCCCCCCATCCCCCTGTGCTCTCGTCCTCCCCCCCCCCCAGGTCCTGGGCTGGGCGGATGTGGTGTTCTCGGCGAGCGTGCTGTCAGCGTGTTTTGGGGAGCCCGGGGTCGATGCGGCGCGGTTCCGCTCGTTTCTCAGGACCGCTCTCAGCGTTCACGGAGCCGCGGCCAGAAGAGCCGCGCGAGTCGATAGGTGATAATGGCGGTAATGATGATGGGACAAAAACAGCGCTGATGATGATGATAATGGTGACAGCGAGCGCGAGGAAGAGGCCCTAATGTGTCCCGTAGGCCGCGGTTTTCATTAAAAAGGGCCCGGCCCAGATTGACTCAAGCTCTGTGGAGGCATAGCAGACCTTAATCAATACCAAACAAATCCCCTGCCCTGAGATTTTGGCCGGTGCTTCGCGAGACCTTGCAGACCTTCCAAGCGAAGAGGAAACAGAAGAACGCTGCAGATTACTGCAGCCGAGTGAAAGGAGATCCATTTTCCTCTTAATTTCGCTGTTTTCTTTTCTCTCTTTCTCGGAATAAGGTGATTGTCGGTATATCCAAATGTCATTTAGCATTGTTGTAAATTAATCAGAGACGTTGGCTGTGATAGAAAAGCGAGAATAAGCAAGGTGTGACAGGCCAATAGCTAAAAAGAAAATTACAGTCCAATTGCATTGGCCTTATTCTTAACAAACAAGGCCTTTCCTTCGGCAGACAGCTCCTAGATTGGATTGGACTCCATTCGAAGAGATGCATTAGCCCACCAATCTTCACATTATAAACCTGTCCGCAGCGTGGCCTCGGATAATAAGGGGCCCTTATTTAGGACTCTGAGGACAATTGAGGTTTTCCACATGGTACAATGGGTCTGCTCATCTCCCTCTCACAGAGGCACATTTTGCAAGAGGTGAGGAAAGAGGAAGACACTCTTATTCAAGCCCAAAAACCTCTAATTAATTCAGCATTCTATAATTAATACAAGTATCGCCTATCGATATGAACACGTGGTTCCGATACACATTCGTGGTGTGCAGGCAGCCGACCAATTATTTCCCCCCAGCAGCACACCAGATTCTGTGTTAGAGGACCACGCAGTTGGCACTGCTGGTTGAGGAAGACCTGAGGTGCCTGACCTTTCAGAGGAGTCGCTGGTTGCTTTTTGACTCATGTAATGAGCAATAATTATGCCTTGCCTTGCCGCATTCCCAGCTACAGTTGCTACTTGTGTGACCCAGTCCTGACCTTGGCCACAAAGCTGACAATGCACTTTTTAAACACATTATTATTTAACTCTAATGATTTGTTACTGTTTAAGTAGGACTGAAGAAACCAGGCATTAGATGAGGTTTTCATTGTAGACAGTAATAATACTGCATAGCTGTTGATTGACTATAGCAATGCTGTTCTCAAGTCCAATTTCCCAAGCAGGATCAGGTTGAGACCAGTCTCAGCATGGACCACGTTGTGTTACTATGTTGTTCTTCAGTCCTGCCTCGAGGAGGAGGCAGCACAAACTCAAATAAACTGCCTACGTCTTCCTGAATACCCAAACAGTGAGCAAAAAAAGGCTTTTAAGGAAAGCATTCATTCAGGCCCACGTGTACCTGCTTGGCTCAAGCCCAGGCCAGAACCTGTGAAGAAGGTGGCGGTGATTGTGTTTCTTCTAATTAAACCCCGCCTGACCTTGGTGTAGCGACATCATTAGTTTCCAGTTGTAATCACCACATGGCGGCAATTATGTTTTATCGGGGCCCATTTGCATTTAGAATTTTCTCAGCCTGAGCAAAAAAAAAAAAACCAAAACCAAAAAAAACAAGGATAAAGCAACTATTTCTGAATTAGGAGATCCAACGTGTGTGTGTGTGTGTGTGGGAAGGGGGGGGGGGGGGCGGGGGATGTGGACAAGTGTGGAGCACGTATCTATTTGTGGAGAGCAATAGCAAACCTGCCCAGTTCTCTGTGCCCAAGAGCTGTATTTCAACTGGATGGTTATTTCCCTAGAGAGACACAAATGCTCCAACTGTTCAACATCCAGCTAATGTCTGTGAGAACAAAATGTCTCAAAAGTCAGAGAGGAATAGGATCATGGGACAAAGTGCAGGTAATGACAAGAGCACAACACAGCCATTGACAAAGCAAACACGATACTGGTGATCACTGCAAAATACTATAAACATGCAGGAATGACGCATAGGTACTTTCACAACCAGTTGAGAATCAGTTTTGTATTTAATGAGCAGTTCTCCAAAAACAAGAAACTTTGCACTTGACTACCAAAAGAGGTAGCGCTACCTCTGTTTCTTCTATGAGAGACATGGGCAACGAGGGCCATATCTGTTGTCTGGTTTTCATGCCATCTTCTGGCCTTAATTTCATAATTTCCCCTAGCATTTATGCCATCTGACATTTTGGCTACATTTCTTGCTAAGCGCATGATTGGCAGCTGAGGACTGTTTTTGCATCCCAACATGAAACGTTTACTGTAATCCAATCTGCTTGTGAACCAGGGTTTGTGTACTGTCAATTAGCACATTTAGCCTTTGTTGATTGGTGGAAAGAAAAACCTGCATACACTCTGGCCCTACAGGACTGGAATTGCCCAACCCTGTTCCCTGAGCATTCTTAACATTACAGAGACTTTGTCAGCCTTGATTAGGAAAGGACGCTGTGATAAAAGATAATACGCTTTTCGAATTTCTTCACACTCCAGAGCAGAGCTTCTCTTTGCGAGAACATGTCAGGAGCTTGTGCAGGTAGTCTGAGACTAATAATTGTCCCTGAGAAAATGCTTTTTGAATGTAACGTACGAAGGAAATTTAAAATGGACATTTTTCCCCACAGAAAAAGAGGTTAGCATTCAACCCATGCAAGCAATATTAAAACAAACAGCCTGTATTTCTGAGAACGGTCTATCCAAATGAAACTGAATGTGGGCAAGCGTGGCCAGAATAGTGTTTGCAGGCAGAGCAGCCTCTCAGTATTCTGAAAGCACAGCACTGGAACCCATCCGTAGCATTCTCCACCGTGTCCCTGCTACGCTTTTATCTCTGAGGGAGCACATCCATTTAGAACAAATTAAAGTGACTTATATAGCTTGGTTTCCAAGTCCTATTCACCCTACATACGAACGCGAGTTTATGGCCACCCCCCCCCCCCCCAACACCAACCACCACCATTTCTTTTAAAAAAGTGCTGCTCCCCTGAAGTAATGACATCACAAAATAATGTAGATGTGTCCCAGCTCTCCACTCACTTCAGTCATTACATTACAGGCATTTAGCAGACGTCCTTATCCAGAGCAACTTACACAACTTTCACATAGCATTTACATTGCATCCATTTATACAGCTGGATATATACTGAAGCAATGCAGGTTAAGTACCTTGCTCAAGAATACAACGGCAGTGTCCCACCCAGGAATTGAACCTGTGACCTTTAGATTTACAAGACCAGCTCCTAACCCATTATACTACACTGCCGCCCAGAAGATTCTGCTGTTCACCATGGGATCGGCATCATTTTGGAGGTCTCTGTTGTGACCCTGGATGCAGTGTGTAATTAAATGTAAAACAATTGCCCACTCTCTTTGATTCAAAGAAATTATTGGTGGTATGTTTTGTTTTTGTTAATATTATTAAAAAAGTGAAATTAAATTTCAGAAACCCAACTAAAATACAATTATTATTCACTTCTTTATTTGTTGGAAAATATTTTGCACTGTCCAAATGTGGCCAACACATTGGGGTTTGTAGTAAAACCACATGACCAACAGGCATGGGCCACATTAGATGCTGCTCATCAAAAAGGGGAAATAATATTTGCTTAGCATTTAGTGCACGACCCCTAATTACCAGTAAAGCAGAAGTACTGCTGTCTTGGACCAAAGTACAGAAGTACAGAAGTAGAGGCATTAATCTTGAAAGCTTTATGAGTAAAATGAAGCTACATAATAAGTGCACTCATTCTCTCTCAGACATTTGCTTTTAAATGTTCAAGAATATCATGCAATATACAGAAGCATCATTAATTTTTTTCTCTCCTGCAATCAGACAAAAATGCAATGCTTTATAGTTCGGTTCTGCCTGAAGAAAGGAGAAGATTATGATGCTAATGTCTCATTGTTTTGTTTTTATTTCAGCTCCTCATTGGCTATAACAGATATTCCCAGACAACTGCAATGCATTTAAGCTGGCATATTGGTAGAAATATATAAAAATGAAAAACGAAGAGAAGGCTTGCCGTGATCTTTGGTTTGCTTTGGAACCAGTTCTGTTCAGGAGGTAGGCAAGTGAAGCTATAATACCCCCCAACCCCCCCAACCCTAGCCCAAAACATCAGCAGGAGCAGAAGAGACTGGTTCTGACCAAGTGATAAAAATGGTGCAACCCTGGAAGCAACCAAGCAACTGGAGAGAGGGCGGAGCTATTCAGAAGGTCCACAGATCCAACCTGTGAGAGGGATGGTCAGATAGGGTAACAGGAGAATGAGAGGCAGGCATGATTGAGCAAACACCTGATGCAAATACAGGCAATGGACACATTGCTTTCGCTGGCTTGAATCGTTTGGGAGGAGCAGATGCGGATAAAAGAATTCCTTGTTCTCCCGAACTTCAGTTTTTCAAATTTAATATTTTGTCTTCTTTTCCTCCATCTTTCCCTTCTGCTATTCTTATTCTACGCTGTCTCATCTCTCTCCTGACCCTGTCACTGCGAGAGCCCTCTGCATAAATATTCTGCTTCGCTCCCCGCTGCTCTTCCATCTCTCTCTATGTTGGATCGCTCTGCTCTGCTCCACAACACTGTTCACACAAGACTAGTATTCTTGACATCCCCCAGGTGATATAAGTGATATCGCAAACTGGGTAACCTCCTGCTGGTGGATGGAGTTTTTCCCCTATGCGTGTGTTCCTCTGATAGGAGTTTCAACATGTCAATGTGTTCATGTGATGCTTTACCCTCCTGAGAACCGGCAGAAAAAGGTGAAATATTCACATTTTTTGACATAATAGCAATTGCCTTCAATGACAAAAACATATTGCAGTGAAAATATTTTCATAATTCTATTTATTTTATTGAATGTCCCTTGTAGTGTAGGTTTCAGCATAGTAGATTATATTGTTCTTGAGAATAAGACCAGAGACTCGTCCCTTTCAGAGGACAAGAATGAATTGCTGAGTCTTAAGAGGTGAAGCACTTTACAGACATGCAAGTAATGTCCACTTAAATACTAGGACTGATTCACTGTTTATTTCTCTCCATACAGAGGTGAGGGTAGGAGGAATGAACTTGAGAAAACCCATATTTGGAGTTAAGAGTTAAGTTTCCACACCGCCTCAGAGGACCAAGGTGAAAGGCCGTCCAGCTCCCTGTGGTCTTGCCTGCTCAACGTCGCCTCATCACAAAGAAGCCATGCAGCTTAATGACAGTGAGTCAGCTTTCTAAAAAGCTTTCAATAAATGGTGAGCTAGCATTCTATGAGGGTGAAACATATGTATTGTTGCCAAGTTTGAGTACTGGCAATGTATCAGCTTTTCTTGTTAATCGAGCAGTCTTTTCTGCAGCAGCAAGAGGTGTTCATATAAGTATATATTTGACATCACGGTCATGTGGAACAGCTGTAGGGGCCAGCACAATATAATACTACTTAGAAAAGGTGTGAAAAGTAAAATTATACCTAAATTAAATCCCTCAGAGACTCAGAAAAAAGAATACTTTCTTACGTACTGCCACTGAAATAACAGACACATAGGAACTATGGTCAAAAATACAGTACAATCACTGAATTGCATTCATAAATAGCGGTTATGTGGTGTCTAATCATTTCCTTCTAACAAATGGTTCCCTGTCAATCTCTGTTACACAATAAGTGACATCATACATGGTAAAATCCTGATTCTTATTTTAATATAATAAAACTAAATTTTTATTTTAACATAAGGCCAGTTAACTGTACCAAAGTCCAAGTAAATACAACAAAAACAATCACTCCTTGTAAAATCTCTAAATAATTGAAGTCATGTTTTAACTTGAGGAAGGCTGAATTTTTTACTACCTTAAATCGCCATGCCTCTTGCCCAGGCTCATCCAACATTTCAGCATCGATTTCAGCACCCACAGCGACCAAATTTCATAAAAATTATGAAACATGTTGCAAAACTATTTTCTTAAAATAAAGGACATGACTGCATCAATTTCAACATTTTTATTTCTAAATGATATCGATTTTGTTATATAGGTAAGGGAAAATGTGTCAAAGAGCATTACAGGCCCATTGAGAAAAGCGCTAAAATGTACAAAACAAGCAAAACACAAAATGGAGAAAGTAGATAAAGAAATACAAAGTGCAATATTTGTAAAAAGTAATTTCTCCAGTCATGATGAATTCTGCTTGTTTCTCCCTTCCCTTGCTCCTGCTATTTTGATTGAGCTTTTACAGTATATGTATTGTATCTTTCCTCTTACTCAATTCCATTGGGACCATTATTTGACGCCCTCCTATGTGGACGGAGGAGGGTATTGCATTTGCGGTGTTGGAGTAATTTGCTTTTTAAAGTCCAAATACCCAATGGCATCGGCTCTTTCTAGTGTTAAAACAAAACAACTGAAAGGCTTGGACTGATTGTCACATGTATGCATTTACTGTAAGTCTTGACTATTTACATGTCCTCTTCCTGGTTTCAGAGGATCTGCTGGTTTCCTCCTTCCACATTGATCAGATCTCAGGAGTATGAGACTGACTCACTGCATCCTGGGAAGCAGGAGGACTCAGGAATTCACATAAGATTGAACTACTGAGTATGTGTCTGCACACCTTGCACACACCCCTCATACATACTTTGTGTACTGCTAAAGGGAAGACCAGCCATGAATATACTTAGGGGTGTTGACTAAGTCTTTCTAAAGTATTTTATTCAGAAGGTAATTTAGTCAGATCTGAACATCTAGCGATTTAATCAACTAACTGGGATTTAAAAAAATGTCCAAGTGAACATGTTGCATTTAGAAAATCTGAAGCTCTGGGAAATAAGATGTGATTGAATTTTCAAACACTGACATCTTGAAAAACTTGCCTTCAGGCTCAGATTACCTTTCACTTTAAAATATAAGTTTTGTCTTAATTTGCACATAATGAAATAAGCCTTAGTTTTACGTCCTTGAAACTGATTAGTGGGAAATTGCTCGTAGCATCACAGTTAATGACTATGCCTCTCTTGCAAGATTGAAGTGTTCATCACGGTCTTTTGGAGGTCCACTTGAATGTCTGTCGGTACTCCTGATCCAGGATCCATTCCAAAATTTTCAACTGTCCTTCACTTGATCCTGTATTTATGCCACCATTCGATTTACAGTTGTGCATATGGAAACTACCTTTAGCTTGTAAATTATGGGAAACTTGAAAATGAGGGAGTTGAAATGCCTGCATTGCTGTTCCCCATCATACTGTGTACACTTCTGAGAGGTCTTTTGTCTTTATTGATTTCTGCTTGTGCACTTGAGCTATACTTAATTCTAGCCAAGTTAGCAGCAATTACATTTCAAGTACACAGCACTTGAGTGTTGCTAGACAGTAGATATTCTGTTCGAAATGGATTTAAATCTTCTTATTTGAGGATATTTGAGAGTTTATAATGATGAGTGATTGCTTATCTATATCAATATCTCTGATGAGCTCTGTGGCATTATTAGCAATGGTGCGCAAAACAAAAAACATCCCTTGCCATGCAATGTCAAATTCTATGAGATTCAATGTTCTCATTTTACACCCACAGAACAAACATGTTTTCTGTCATTTTGCTTGGCTGTGGAGGTATGAAAAACACAACAAAATCCCTGAATTTAGATTTAAATAAACTCATATTAGAGCACGCACAATGGTCTTACTACTATATAACATCATTTTATAAAAATATTTATATAACTAAATGAAAAAAGAAAAGTCCATCTTCTTACCGAGACATTAACCTCTTGGTGGAATTACATGACATAATTCAACTGAAGGGAGCCCACTGTATAAATGATTTCCTTTCAGGTCAGCTTTAAGGACAACACTTTGTGTCTCATTACCTTTGGTCGTGAAAAATAAACCAGCAACTGCTCACAAGACCGACAATCAATAAACAAGCAAACAAAACCGACCAACTGTTGGTGATTGAATGAGTGCCATCAGCCATTTTTTGTTTAGTCTGCATGTCTTTTCCTTTCTCTCTCCCATTTGCAACGGTCTTCATTTCGGAAAGTTGTCCGTACTAATTCTGCATCTATAGGCATTTCTTACTTAATAAGGCTACGGGATTTACTGTGTAATTGTTGAAGACAATGATGGCTGGGGCTCCCTAGCCTGAATATATCCTAGTGTCCTGTTGCCCTCGCGTGATGCCCAGCACCCCATGCTTTTACTGATACGGTTGAGCTCCGTCTCACGCATTTAGGAAACCTCAATGTTCTTAAGAAGACTTCATTCATAATGCCTGATTCAGCATGCTTTTCAGAGTAAACTGAAACATTAAAACCAGATGAAACCAGGGCGGCATGTCACTGCGATGAATCAAAGTCTGCGTGGACAGAAGGCCCCGGTCGTTAAACCGCTTTTGTGTTCGGTTATTGAATTATTTGCTGCGAGTAAGCATTTCAAATGTGTCCCCTGAGCATGACTTTTTAAGTCTTCTTTTAGTTTCAATGTTTGGAATTGCTTTTTAATTGATTCCCCGGGCGTCACGCCTGGAATGGGTAATAGCAGTCAGCGTGTCACTCAGAAGCGGGAGCTGTTTGTCCTTGGGAGGGGGGGGGGGGGGAGGGACTCCTCTTCCGTCAGTCTGTGGGCTCCGCCCCCATGCCCCCCTCCCTCGCCCCCCCGCTTAACCCCCTCATCAGCCAGATCTCTGTAGACAGCAACTCTCAACCTATGTTTTTTAATCCATTAGGGATCGACATTAATCATTTAACCACTGCGAAGGCTGGTCGAGGCGGAGTTAAATTGCCCTGATACGCGGCGAAAATGGGCTTTCTCTTCGTCCGCCTGAGATGAATTATTTATGAAGCTATGTGTTGTTGATATGCCAGACAACTCAACTCCCTGTACACAGATATAAATACGGCTAAACGTTAGTGGGGGGGGTTTGGGGGGGTGGGCGGAGGGAAGGTAACAGTGCGATGGAGATACACACAGGTTCCCTGAGCAGAGTGAACTGTAATTTTGGACTGCCTGTAGGGGTTCTCTTACATGACTGAGAGGTACATCACACAGTTATTTTACATATTAACCCTTTAACAAATGGATAGCTAGAGCAGCAGATTTGAACACCTAGTAGAACACGATAACAGCAATATCCCACTCTTATTTTGAAATGGCAGTACTCTGCTTATGAGACCAGCCCTGCAATGATTTCTCAATTTGTCATACATTTAATAGCCAGCCACTTTAAACTACTGACCACATTCTTTTTGTTTGTCCTTTGTATTCCCTGGACTGCCAGAGTTAAGTGCAAATTTATAGGAGGGTAATCTAATTTGTACTACACTTGGAAGCACTAATAATAGCAAAGTCTCTGGGTTCCAAGGTATATTGGGACATTTTACAATTCCTCCAGGCCACAAAATTGGCTAATTTTATTTAGCCAAACCTACCGTCTTCGCACTGTGTAATGCAGCTGTGTGTTGGTCTGGAGGTTTCAAACAACACTGAGTGAGAAGACGCATACAAGGGTACAACGCTTTGGGTGCAACACCAGCTTCTGCTGTTTTAGGTATGAGAAAAAACACCTTTATTTACCCTGTCGGTTCTTTTTTTTTTCTTTCCTTAAATGGTAAATGGACTGCATTTATGTAGCACTTTACAATTGATGCCTCTCATTCACCAGAGCAGTTGGGGGTCAGGTGTCTTGCTCAGGGACGCTTCGACACGCCCAGGGCGGGGATCGAACCGGCAACCCTCCGACCGCCAGACAAGCGCTCTTACCTCCTGAGCCATGTCGCCCCGCAGGCTGTCGCTCGGCTGTCTGGCGCTCTGTGACAGGTTTCCGCGTCTCACGGGCGGACCACTGAACCGTGCCCGTGGTCGCGGGCGGAGTCCTTGGTGCCACGGCCCCGGCTGACACGGCAGGGCGAGTCCCCTGGGCCGCCCCCCCCCCGCCCCCCTGGCCCTCCTTCGGCGCACGGCGTCGGCGGAGTCGGAGAGGTGACCCGGCGCGCTCGGCCGGGCGCTCGGCTGCCTTTCAAACTGAGCCCTCCCTGACACCGACTCCGCCAGGAGGAGAGGTGCCACGCCCTGGAGGACACGCCGGGTCTCGCTTCCAGAGACCGGAGCTCGCCGTGCCATGTTTTATTCATGGCTATCAGCACAGATCAGCTCCAGATACCCTTGTTAAATATAAACCATGGAAACGGACGCTTTTGAATGTCATTTTTAAGCAGCTTTCTTTCTGCTTTTCTTGCATAATTTTGGTATTATTGTTTTAAAATACTTCTACTACTACTAATAGCAATAACATGTAATATTAATAGTTCATATTATTGTTTAAAGTATTATTCTTATTATTATTATTATTATTATTAATAATATTATTATTATTATATATTAATAATATTATTATTATTATTATTAGTAGTAGTAGTAGTAGTATTAGCTGTATCAGTTGTATTAGCAGTCGTAGTAGTAATAATAGTGGTTGTAATGTGTTTAGCAGCAGTTGCAGGGGCAAAATTATACAGAGAATAATCTGCCAGTCATTTACATAGCGAATTTGAAACGTGCCTTGCTGAAAAATACAGGTTCATTGTTTTGCTCATTGTTACTTCAACAGCAGGACTTCACCTGGGTTTGCAGTCCCTGGCGCGGAATACACAGCTCTCTCTCTATATTTCTACTTGGAAAGAAAAGAGACCAAGGGACAGCAATTTAAATGGGGCACCATTTTACCAAGGCTGTATAATTAAATACTCTCAAAAAAGTACTTTAAGCTCTTTAACGTGCCTCGCCAAACATTTATTCTCTCCTTTGTCACAACATAGGCTGAGAAATAATAACTCCCAGACGTTATTAATTATTTAAATTATTGGACTGCATAATGATTATTTTACCCATTTACATAGCAAAAAAATGTGTACCGATGCCATTGAGTGAAACTCCACCTGAGATATGAATCCAGTCATTTCTCTGTTCACTATATGCCACATACTGACCCCCGTGTGCAGACCTGTGCGTTGTGTTAAGGCTAGAATTGCTGACACCCTCACAACACTCCGTTTCAGACTCATCGTCCAAATCAGCGCTTCATCAACAAACACACCATCAACCGACAGATGAGAAATTGAGGAGAAATATAAACGACTGCTTTAAAGCAACAGCTGATAACGAATAATCAGCACTCGGGGCTGTATTGTAAATTCTGGTGATATTTAATTAATTGAACTGGAAAATAAAACTAAACTATGTTGACAGTGAATGTTATTGCAATGTTATCACCACAGTCATTGAGGGGAAAAAATGACTAGATAGGAAATATCTGTGGTTATTATTTCTGTAGAAATTAATTCATTCAAGACAGCGAAGGCTTACGAGATGCCCTTGAGGTGTGCAGCACTGAGGAAAACACAAACACAAAACGTCAACGTCCTCCCTTGCCTGTACGGACATTCAGAAGTTCACTGATATGACATTCCCGTTCGTAATACATCACGCATATAATTTGTCTAATCAGACATTTCTGTAAATGCGTTTGGAAAAATGAGTTTGGATTTTGCTGGATCTCATTGCTGTTCTTGGTGAGGATTCATAGCTGCGGTACATTACACTGTTGCAGGCCTGGACGGACAGGCTATGCTAACAGCGGGAGGTCGCCTTTCGTACACTGACCATCTGCTTTGCATTGGTCACCAGACGCAGCTCTGGCAACCCGAAACACTTCGAAAAGGGGTCATGCCAGGGAAACTGTTATGCGCTTAATATAGCCTATAGCTGGAGGCTGACAAGGTCACTCCGTGTCCATTTCAGAAAAACATACACTGTAAATAAAATACACCTTTCAGTGCATGGATATATGGAAGTAAAGATAATCTCGCACCATGCTTGCATTTTTAACGAATGAGAGTTGAGTTACATCTTTGATTGATGTGATAAAAAAAAAGTCTCTATCCCCAGACTTGATATATTTCACAATAACCCACTTCCAGTATGACCATTACAACAGGGGGCATGTGTCATTTCAAAGCTTGGATCTATCACATATCATTTAATCAATGAATATCTATTTCACCAAAGCATCAATGCTGCAAACAAAGTGTGCAATTAGATTTGGCCCATAATTGACCTTATAAATCAATAAAGATATAGCATGGAAAACAATTCTATTGTTACTTGTCTTATGTTATACCAACACACGTGTTGTACAGTATTTATTTGTTGTATTACATGAATAACCTATCCCTATAATGTTTTCGCACATTAACATATCAAAGGCTTTATGGGCAATTCACCATTAAAATGGAAATATTTATTAATCACTATATTAATTTGCATGACAGTTCTAGTTCTCAAGATTCTCTAGTTGACAAGAGATCTCTAGATCTCTTGTCAATTCTCACAATTCAAAATGCGGGGAAGCTTTTCATTAGAAAGAGCCTAGGGTCTTTGTCTCAACTTCAAATATTCATGTAGTCAAACATGGTACCAATGACCAGAATATGATTCAATGCCAAATGTTTCAGAAGCCACCTCTTATGTTTATATTTAGATATGCACTTAGGCACAATACACACAGTTGCATTTCTAGGACAAGGCCATGTGGGAAATGGAGTTTATTAGAGACTCTGAAGAGTTTGTGACTAAAAGTGATGTCAAATGACACCAATTTTATAAAAATGTGAGTCTTTCATGACATTAATCTCTCCTTATTTTTAAAAATAGGCCAAAAGCCCAACTCTGATTAATTGATCATTAAGCTGGTGATTATCAGGATCTCAGTAAAACAGTGTACAGCCTTATGAATGATAACTTAAAATTACCTACAACCTTTGGTTATTTTTGTGAACCATTTGATCTTGTTTTGGCCCTTCATATCAGACAATATTGATTTTTCCCATATTGTGTTTTTTTGGCAATAGCCCACCTTTGGAAATTTTTGTAGCACTTCCATTTTAAAGTGTGATTCCTTTCGGTGTCATGCTCATTTTTTGTATCCATGATAATGATGATATGAGCTCCTTATTACCATGGCCACACGGATGCGTATTATGTCTAGATGTATGCGACTGTACCTCTACGTTGTCAGTCTATAACTCTGTATCTCTGAAGCGAATGTATTTAAGTTTCCTCACACCTTACATTGCGTCCCTTTTGCCAGCTAAACATGTATGCTACATGGGCATGTATTCTTATGAAACTGAAAAAGAAAAGAAGGCAACAAGACATTTATTCAGCTTAAAGGTTCTGAAGAAAACCCAAAGGTATTTGCCTCTCCGGGCTAAGAAAAGGAGATCACGGTGGATATGATTTAGTTTTAAAATTTTCCTTTATGGATTAATGAAACGCATTAGAGACGCTATCTCAGGGTGAGTTCTGCTTGTAGAACAAGCAGCATGGGTGGATATTAAATTAGAGTCTGTTGTGCGCTGATACTAGGATCTATTTTTTCATGCAGCGTTATTAATGCATGAAATAATTTACTGGGACCTGTAGCAGAAGTGGGACCCTTGAGAACAGGCGTGACGCGGTGCTGGACACCGTCCAGTCAATTGGGAAAGAATTATGAGCCTAAATGGGCTCGTCCTCTTCTTCAGACATTATTAAGTTCTTCTCCTCTTTTACTTTTAAGACGACCAGACCTGGGTTCAAATACGTATTTGTTTTGGATTCAAATACTTTTCTACGCTTTCCTGATCTTGTCTGGTGTATTGAAACACTCAAAAAGTGCAAACCCCACCTTCTGGTCATATTGGCAGGCTCAGTTACACCAGGCAAGATCAACAGAGCACAGAAAAGTATTTGAATCCAAAACAAATACATATTTGACCCAGGTCTGAAGACGACCATTATCTATTATCCATGCTGTACCTACAGACCCTGAGACACAGCCTCCAAGTCAGAGCATCCACCAACAACAGTATTTGTGTGAGACACTGTACTGCTAAGCACCAGACTTTCAGTAGCCCTGGGAGCCGTAGCACAGCCCAGAGAGCCTGGACATCCGAGCCCTTACTGGTGAAAGCAGTCAGGTCAGAGGCAAGAGGAAACAGCGGGCACCGCGGCTAATGTTAGCTTTATTCCGCGAGTCTGTCTGTGCCCAATTGCTTGTTGGCTCCAACCTTCAGGAAGATGAAGTGATTAATTCCCCTCTCTGGATGGAATTAATTTGCAATTTATCTGTAAAGCAGGCCGTCGATGTGTCCTGCCACGCTCACGCCAGTTCCTGGGAAATGATCTCTGCTTTTCAAGGGCACCCCCGAATTATTCCCAGGAACGACGTCAACCCCACAAACAAGTTTGGCCAGATGTACGGCAGTAGTTGTATAGCATGATATTAATATTTTGAAGATACAACTGCAATTTACACAAACTCCATCAAAAAAGCAGAATTATTTGGTTTTGAAAAAGAGAAAATATGCTTAAAAACAGCCTAAAAGGGCAGGTTGTTAACATTATCATTCTATTATTATCTTGCAAACTCAGAAGAGTCCTCAAAAACATTGTGTCAAAATACATTGCTTATCACATGTAGGTAAACCTACATATCTAAGTTCAGCAGGACTGTCAAATAAGGTAGTTAATCCCAAATTCACTGAAATGTTTTCACAGATTATAAAGGATTACACATCCATACAATCCTATATAAGATTCAGTCTAATAAGAACCCTAGATCCTATCTAATTCCCCTGAAGTGACTGCTTTCCGACTTAGATATTCCCCAGTGTCAGTTACCATTTTCAAAAGCAGAGGACAGAACTATTTTTGCTACACCCAGTAAACATGTGTTAATCATTTTATCCATTTCATCCGTTCAAATATCAAACATTTTATTCATTATAAATTGCCGTTGATCCCAATCTGCGAGGTTCGGTTATGTCGACGCTGATTGAGCCTGAATACAGAGCATGGTGCCTAGGTGAATAACACCGAAAATATTTTTCTAAAATTTCCACAACTTAAGCAGGCTATTTGCAGTGCGTTCCTCTTTCCTTAAAATTAAAGGAGGGGAGGAAAAAAAAATGAAGTGATGCCGGAGCTTCGGGGGAAAAGATGATGAGCTTTCATTTGACCTTCTTTTGCATGCAAATCATATTGGAATTTCTCATTAGCACAAATGCATGAGCAACTCTAAATGCTTTTAATTTCCAATCTCTGCCAAAGGAGGAGTAATTTGTCACTGTCTGAAAGTCTGAAAGGAGGAGGAAGACAGGGCAGGAAGGACTCCACGCTAAATGCGAATCACAGGAATCATTTCTGATTTGCTAATGGACTGTTTCTGTTCAGCCGGGCTGCCTTGGAGTAAATGCTTTAATGTACCATTTAGAAATGGAAATGCGGGAGCACAAATGAGCATAGCATGCAGTAACAGACATTTATAAATTCGGCTTCCCCGAACAGCGCCAAAATATTTATTTATTTTTGCCTGCTTCCCCTGTTGCAGCTGTGCAATTCCTCTTTTGGTACGGCACCACAACAAATACAGCATTAATTATATCTCAATTTGATTTGATTACAGATATGGCCTTCACCCAACAGTCTTGGGAAGGAACCAGGTTTTTTGGCAATATGGCGGTTTTTAACTGAACCGAGCTGTGGGCGAAAATAAACAGCGCTTTGAAACACGAAGCCTTCCACGGAGAATGGTCTCAGTAGTGTGTTCGTGTTTTCAGTTTTATGCGAAGCAGACTTTTCCCTCAAAGGTTTTGGTTATGATGAAAGGGGGAAATGGGGAAGACATTTTGTAAGTATCTGATTCTGCCGGTATTCCTTATGCGGTTCTCTCTACCTCTAGTTATGGCAAACCTTCCTGAAAGTGGTTTATAAGGAGAAACATGCCAAACTCACCTTTTAAGAGAAGATGTCAGGGCCCTCCTCTCGCATTTTGTGACAACAACACCTCAAGCAGCAGTGTCCACCCCACCACTTCTGGACTGAGGCCTGAGTGCCTGCCTGACAGGATCTGTAAGATTCTGCCCATGTCATCCTAAAGATTAGATCCTAAAGATTTGAGTAAATGGTGCACAATGGCAGTAGAGAGGGAAAAAATGACACCGGATGCTCAGAAATAGCCTGGAGGCATCATAAATGTGGTAATCCTCTATAGCGGTGGTCTACAACCCTGGTCCTGGAGAGCTACAGGGTCTTCTGCTTTTCATAGTGACTCTGCACTTCATAAATCTTCATAAATCAATTAGAGCAGTTAATTACACAGTTAACTCAACTCACCTGGCATCTTGGGTCTCAATTGGGTGCTGATTTTAAGGTGAAAACAAAAATCAGCAGGACCAGGGATGGAGACCACTGCTCTACAGATATGGACTACAGCAGGGCTGGCCAACCCTGCTCCTGGAGGTTATCATTTCAACCATAATTTCGCACACCTGATTTTACTAATTAGCAGCTTGATGAGATCTCTAGCTGTTGAATGAGGTGTGCATTGTTAGGGCTAGAATGAAAACCTACAGGATGGTAGGTCTCCAGGAGCAGGAATCGGCAACAGTCTCAAAGTCTGAATACATTTAACATTCAAAAGAAACTTCCCTCAACCCCTCACTGCTGTATTTCATTACATACATTGTATTTAACAGTTTGTCCAGTGCAGACTATTGATCTCCTCGCAGCTTTGAAGCATGTAATTATAGGCTACATGTGTAATTGTGTTGTGGCGGGTTTTCCAACATTGATGGAGCGGTAGTGGTGCAATAATGGATGACCACAAAATATTTCGGAGGAAAACAAGACTTTGAATTAGGACGGTAGGTTAATACTGCCCTCTAATGGGTACAATCTGTAACGACAACACCCATAGTGCAAGATGGCCATCTGCACAAATATTTGAACTATTAATGTGTATTCTGTAAAATCTCTAAATTATAGATCTTCAAAATATTTCTGAATGGCCTCTGGAGCCAGCGCGGTTTTCCCTACTGATCCTCAGTTCCAGTCCAAGCCTATGTTTGTACTTTGTCCACACTTGTTTGCTTGATTGGGTAGAAATTAGCCAGTACTTTACAGTTTTCACAATCCACAACCACCTTTATCGTTAAAATACATAAAACATTCATTATATATTTAAATTGGACTAATAAACATACTTTCTTGGATGCCTAGTCACCAACATATGGCCTTTTCACCATATGACAAGGTCAAATCATAGCATTGATGTTTTTGTGGTCAGTTCTTAAAGGAATTGTCTGACTTTTCGAAAAATTTGCAAAAAATAATGAATTTTTGCAGATCAGTTTATTTAAGAAAAATAGATTATATATATATATAATATATATTTTATATTTTATATATATATATATATATATATTTTTTTTTTTTACTGTCAACTGATATTTGAAACTGTGCCCAATGGATGGATGCGTGTTTATTTGTCAATTATAAAGGCCCTGTCAGAATCAGGGCACTATTAAAGGATTTTTTCTGATTACTAGAATTAGAATATCACAAAATGTATAAATGTCACCAACACCTGACCCACCACCAGTATGTAGCATCCACCTGGGTGATGCACGGCAGCCATTTTGCACCAGAACGCTGAACAATTTTTAGCCAATTAAATTAAATCAGGGGATAATTAGGTGGCAGATTGAGAGAGCCAGATTGGGAATTTAGCCAGGACACCAGGGAACCCCCTACTCTTCGTGATTAGTGTCATGTTAAATGACCACAGTGACCTCAGTTTAATGTCTCATCCAAAACATGGCATCTCCTACAATATAGGGTCCCTCTCACAGCAATGGGGTATATTTGACCAGAGGAAAGATTGCCCCCTGCTGGGCTACAAACACCACCGGCAGCTTAGTGTTTCCAGGCGGTCTCCCATCCAAGTACTAACCAAGTCCACACATAAATAGCTTCAGCCATTCAGCAGGAGCAGGGTTCATGGTGGCATGGCTTGCTCATGTTTAATGTGGAAATTACATGTAGATTTGATTTACTGAACATTTTAACGGTATCATTTTGACATGGTCAACTCAAAAGGGAATAAGTGTAGATAGAGCTACATGCCAAGAGGTTCCTAATATCAGGTAAGGAATTCTGTGCCACTGTTGGATAGTAAACGATAGCATTTCCAGATAGCCAGTTTCTCCTTATTTTAAACAATTTAATTAATTCTGTTTCTGCAAAGGAGTGCTAAGTGATGATGAGTGATTTTTAAAATAAAAACAACAACAAAAATTGTAATTGTTCTGTGCATGGCATGGCTTTTAGTGAGGTATAAATGATTGGCTTTGTGAAACAGCATATATTACACCGCAGTGTGTGATTATGTATATAATCAATGCAAAAATAAACAAAGATCCCAAAACGTATATTGTTTTTTGGTTCCATTTAGGGCTGCAGACTCATTTGGGGCACTCATTTCCATAATTCTAATCATGGCTGCGATTAGTTCTTGCAATAGATTGATGGCTACTAGTCTGCTAGAGCGAAAAATTCATACGATTTTACTTGTTGGCCAACTTTGGTACCTATAGGTGCCACTGGGTGGCGCCAGAGATTAGTTTTCAAAGGCAGCACATGATGTTGTTGGCAGTGTGCAATTACACGCCGAAATCATAGGCTACACAAGTGCTTTGTGGCCCTCCAGTGGGAACTGAGGTGATTGATAGTTCTGCTGGAGAGGGAAATTTATGGGAATTAGAAAATGGGAATAAAAACCAGTCATCACTGAAAAAGTTACCACAGCAATCACAGCACTGGAGTCTAAGCGAAATATAGAATATTTTTGGCTGTGGTTTATATTACAGTTGTAAGCTGAACTCACTGTTCTTGAGAATTATCACTCAATTCCATTCATTGGGATGTAAATTCTCTCTTTAAAAAACTATTTGGATATAGTTTCAAACACACTTAAGTGTGCACATTTTGAATGGAAAAAGTTGTATACTGTACTTTAACAGAAGTTTACATTCTTCAAGCCATTTGCAATGAAAATTATTGAGAGATCAGTAATTATGAAGCATTTAGAGAGTTTTCTGGTTTTCTTGGCTCTGATTAGTAAATATTTAATCCAGACAGAGTGCTTGGATCATTTCTGAGGCTGGATTCGGAGATGTGTGGAAGTATGGGTCCCTCATTAATAAATATTTTATAGGAAGAGCCAAAAGAGAGTGAGGCTGATTTTATAATGCCCTCTATAATAGATTATTTGACTGTTCACACAGGGCCTGTCTCTGGTGTTTGTACAGTATGTGTGTGCGCGTGCATGTGTGCGTGTTCGAGTGTGCACGTGTGTGTGCGTGTGCATCCATGCATGTGAGTGAATGTGTGTGTGTGTGTGTGTGTGTATGTCTGCACAAACATGCCTGGACCCATACATAAGCCACACACTAACAGAAAGGTCCCCTTCAAAACTACAACTGCCATAAAGAGATAATCGGGTTTTGGCTAAGACCTTTTATTTTCTGCAAACACGCTTAGAGACTGAAGTGAACACAAACTATTTCTCTTGTATACCTGGTTATTATTGCCTTCGTTAACACTCACATTTCTTCAGAACAAAGGCTTCTTCACAAGAATGGTGTGGGTAAGGTACTTTAGAACCATTTGTAGATATTAATGAGTCCATTCAAAGAATCTGTTGGGAGTTGGATCCTTTTCTGTTCTGGGTCTCCATACAAGTTTTTGTTCCATTTCCTGAATTCAACACAGCTAAAGAACAGCAAATCCGTAGTATTGGTTAATGGTGTACGATTTTAATGTGTGATCAAATCAAGTATTATTTACTTACTGTATAGCAGCTTGAATCTAAGAATAATTTATTTTGTTGGATTGCTAGATACACATGAATCATATCTTCTTTTTTACCTTTAGTTAACAAGGCAGCTCAATTGCTTTTGCAGTACCTGGGGAGTCAATGTGGGTAGGCAATTATAGTGACTGAGCAGCCAGGCAGATGTTATGGATGATTAAATAGAGACCCAGTGGTAGAGACCCAGTTTGGTAGGAATTTGGTCACCAGAATTAAATCCCTGCTCTTTCGAAAAGTGCCACCACTTTAATTAGTGATTCAGGACCTCGGTTTAATGACTCCTCCAAAAGCCAGAAAAAAGTAACCGTTTTAAAAAAGAATGGGTTATGTTGAGTGCTTTAGTGGGGAAAATTCATTGTTGCTTTCAAGGACTTTAACTTTATCTGAGAATGTTGTTGTTCGCAGTTCTCAGTGCTGGTGTAGGCTGGCCACACACATAGAATGAAGTCATTTTAAAAATGATCACTATTTTTCAGTACTGCATCGGTAATCGTTGTTTGTTGTTCTCATAAAATGTAAGAAAGCGTCCAGACAAATGGAATACTTTCACATCCTTTGTCACAAATCCTCTGCTTGTTTTCCCTGAAGACTGACTCCATTGGTTCAGTAATTATGGTGTACTTGCAGTGAGCCTTTTGAACATGTAAGTGCAGGTAAAGGTTTTCATGATAATGCGCAGCTGCCTCCAGCTCCCCGGAGATGTGGAGTGTTTAAACCACAGTACGGCAGCGTGCACTTTAACACAGGATGTTCTTGATAAGATTCATGCTTAGCTCACACACACATTCTCATGAGATTTCTGAGAGATCATAGCATAATATATGTTTGCCGAATACATATAGTTATCAGTAGTTTGAAGCCAGTATGACCATACAGTTAGCAGAATTGGAGGTCTCAGAAGTACTGTTTTGGGAACATCACATCAATAGATTTGCTTGCAATGTAATTTTATGTCACTGGAGCTGCTGAAAGATCAGACAGGAATCACGCTTTGTAATTTGCCAAAGCACTTTTGCCTCAACCTCAGGCGAACAGCATTTAGTCAAAATCAACAGAAAGGCAAGAAAGACAAATCTGAAAAATGAAAAATCTTTTAATATCAAACCCATACGATGCTTCCAGTCCCTGTTGTCATAGACGCAGTAAAGCCCGAAGTGCAAAAGAGGAAAGAAGGAGAAAAGAGAAAGAAAAGAAACCCACGAATCAAGCCCGTTCTGAAGTCACGTCATTCGTCAGTCGTTTTGTTGTGAGGACGCTTCCGGTCCTCGCCGGTGACAGTGATTGGCTCTGAAGGGTTCTGTCCCCAGCGATTACCCACACTGTCTAGAGTGTCACCCTGAAGACATGTTCCCAAATAACCAGAGTAAAGACCTGCCAGCTTACACTTTCAACCTGCAGTTAATGCAGGAGGGAAATCACATTTAAAACACATACAAAATTGCCCCGTGGGGGAAAGAAAAATCAACATGCAACAATTTGCAATTAACCATTTATAGTTTGTGACATCTTTGTACAGCATGCTATTGCATGGTGTCTGTTTTAGGTAACAATAATAATAATAATAATAATAATAATAATAATATATTAAAAATAAGTAGAAGAGGAAAAGGAATAAGATCTAATACTACTACTACAATAAAAGATAAATATTGAAATTATACAAGTATATAAAAATTTGTCTTAAAAGTATTAATTTGCTGCTTAATTTCTTCAAGAAGGCTGTTACAGATCCTAGGAGCTGTAATAACAAAATTGTGGTCTCCTTTGGTTTTTATCATGGAATCTGAAAGAAGACTGAAATTGGACTTAAAAGAATGGTTTGTACTGTTAGGGTTAAAATGGGGACCCCTGTGTATGTAGATTTTTTTTTCTGCAGCCAATCAATTGTTTGATTAAGGTTGTTGAACATGTGTTTAAGTTCTTGGAGAATTTATTTCCTGAAATTTATTAACACTATGCAGGTTTGGCTTGTTATGATTTGCTTTGAGTTTGAATTCTTCATTATCTACCAAATAGTTAGTTTCAGTGGCAAGATGTACTCTAATTAGAAGCCCATGGATTCACCTGTCTTTAATTGGACCAGTTAAAAAATTTTTCTCTTTTTTAACCAATCATTTGCAGTACAATATGACACAATGTGAACATGGGACTTTCATTCTTCACGGCATAGCTATTTCTGACACAATGTGGCTAAAGAGGGTCCCTCAAATCCCTAAAAACATGAAGTGTCTAATTAAGAAAAATTAACAGCTTGTTATAATTTAGGGAGTGCAGTTGTGGTTAGAAGGAAAACCAGCACCCACAGGGATCAAGTGTGAGAACCACTGCTCCAGCCTATTCCATTGAAAAAAAACACAACAGATAGTTCAACGACTTCACCCATGTTAAAAACTGCCTACAGCACCATTGCATATTGTGAAATGATCACGTTATGCTGGCAGTAGTAACGTGACAGAACAACTTCCAGTATCAAATATACTGCTCAGTATGGCTGGCCTTTTGGTAAAGTGTGCGAGCATCCCAACCCAAAGATTCTCACTAAAGCAATGTTGCACTGTTGCAACACCATTGATGCCTGCCTTTCACCATCTTTATCAGCTCGTCTGTCCCATGTATTGAAGTACACATTCAGAGGGAAACAATTTAAAGAATGAAAGTCAGAGATCTATCCCCTGAAACTTTTGTTCAAAATAAGAAAGGAAGAATTAAAATCAGGCTTCGACTCTTTTAATGAGACATTCTATATATTTTTTTTTTCAGCTTCAGCTATAATTTTGAAAAAACCTAATCTAAAGAAACGCTATAGTCTTTGTTCTTGTATCGGCTTACCATCTGGCTTCTCTCTGCAGTTTGCAGCTTGCTAGCTCAATGCCTGTGTGTTTCTTTCATTTGCAGCCCAGAAGACCCTGGCGCAGGACCCGCCAACTGTAGGACCCAGCTCCAAACCCAAATTATTGCACAGAGACCAGTTAAACCTGGTCCTTCAAGAGGATTGCGCCGAGTACAGAAAATGCCTCGCAGACACAGGGGCGAAGGAATTGGGTGTCACAAGGAATTACCTTCAGCGCGATGTGTCGGTGGGTGCGGAAACGCGGTCAGAATTTTTAACGCGACCCCAGGTATGGGGGGAACCGTGACAACGCTGCTTTTTTCTATGCAGTGACCTGAAGCCCCATGACGTTCAAGGAAAGCCGAGTGTCGTGCCAAGCCGGAAGGAGCTGGCCGACCCTTCCTGTGCGTTCTTGGTTCAGCAAATGCATCTGTAAGGGCCTCATTAATCCAAAATGCACGGTTAATCACAGCTAATGACTTGCTTGCATTTACTTCCATTAGCTTCTCCATTAGTTCCGCACAATAGTCAGTCTTTAAGGCAGAGAGCTGTGAATGTTTTATGCATCCTGGTGCCCTGCTGACAGCCTCTGTGTATTTTCTGATGGTGGAAGGAGAGGCTGTGTGTTTGCCGCGCCGGGGGGAAACATACTGCACTAATGCATGTTGAATGATGACGTGGGGAGAATTTGTGTGTGTTGCTGATGTTGTCGGCTACTATATGTGTATAGATGTTACAGTGATCACATTTCAGGCTAAAGCAAATGGCAGTGTAATGTAATTGATTTCCTATTGTAATGAATCAATTCCAGTTTACTGAATTGAATCATATGTGTGTATTGACAGCGGACTGAACTGGCTTGCATTAAATCATGCAAGAGTTAGCAGTGTGAGTTCATTGATTGGAAGTGAAAAAACAGAGTGACCAGAGAAGAGATTGCTGATGATGGTTTGCAATCGGAGCTGTGAGAGATGAGTCATAATGAAGGTTTGGTTAAATTTCTGAAAGGAAAATGGAGACGTGTCAGTTATGCACAAAGTTGGGTCAGTCTTGCTAGCATTTTCACAAGACAGAAATAAGTTTCCTTGCACGTATTTAAGAGCTTAGAATTATGTGGCTTTATTTGACATTTCTTTAGAAAATGAGTTAACATAAGAATGCTCTTCCTTCTGATATTTTGCTATACAACAGGATAAATGCTTGAAAGTACTTGTATTTGCACAGAATAAAGAAAGTTCCTAAGTTAGATTTCTCAAAACTGCTTTCTGAAAAGGGAACCTTTTATTCTTACCTTTTGCATTGCAGAACAGTTATTATTTGTTCCAGAAATGGCATTTTCATGGTCCTGAGAATAAACAAAATCCTTCTGGAAGAGAATAAAATAACAGTTGCTTTTTGTTAACGGAAAGGATTTCACTTGCAGAATGACGGGTAACTCAGATTACCCAGGTTGTACGGCATAATTTATGTAAAAATAAGCAAAGCTTCTAAAACCGGTTTAAGACGAGTGACACGCGTGCGTGTGTTTGCGTGTGCGTGTCACCTTGTGAGCACCTTGCTAATCTGAGGCATCTATGGGATGCAGGCTCCCAAAATGACCTGCTGACCCTACCCTTGCCCTCACTGATTTCTACCAAATCTGCGAATTAGCAGTCTGATCACGTATGAAAACTTTCACCGAATGTGTTATCGCGCATGTCGCCGTATTACAGAATATCCTTTATGTTGCGTTCTGTGCAAAAGGATGAAAATAAATAACATAAAATAATAAATATCAGAAATATTTATTAAACAGCCAGTTCAATGGCAGGGATTGAATAAAAAAAACCTAAAAGGTGATTTTAGATTTGTTTCGGCTCCCATGTTTTCTTATTTCATTATTGAATTATGTATATAATTTCTTATTCCGCTTCGGTATAAGAAATGGTTTTATGATGTTTCATGCAGGTTGTAATATAAACAGTATTACAGGATCTTGTAGTGCTTCTGTCTGCAAAGACCCGTGATTTTAATAACGGCAGGCAATGTTGACACAGAAGATCTGAGGGACGGTTCAATACCTGCTGCACATAGGTTCATTTCCACAAAATAATTTTATTGATAGTAAAAATATAACAACTTGCAACAAGCATACTGCAATGACAGGGACGTGTTTCAGCTGCCCGTAAATTCTCTGCAAATAAAACAAACGAAAATCAGTCGCATACAAAAGCCGTACTGCGCATAAGCCACTTCAGAAAAGTAACAATTCATCTCATTCGTTGTGCTCTGCCCACTTGTCTGTATTGAAGTCCACAGGTTTAGGCTACCTCATTCGCTGCAGTGTAATTTGGAGTTACTGTATCCATGAGCAGCGCCTGCCGTCTGCATTATTGTACAATGTACAGCCGGTAGATAAAAGACTAAGGCCGTTCACGCGATTTTGACAGGAGCCTTCTATGGTTATCATCTTCTCGAGACAATCTGTTCTTGAGCAAATGTTACACTACTGAAAGTGTAAACGACTTGTCTTCTTATAAAGAAGAGTTGCATGAGCATATATTGAAATGAGACTCGGAATGCGTTGTCCCTCCACGAAACTTAAAGGAGGATGGCACTGGCACGAAATAATCAGGAAGTACTTTGGTAGAAAGATTATGAATGGAAAACCAAACCAAAACGTGATATATACATTCTAGAAATCCTCAGAAGGCACGCTCACAAGACTGGGATGTTCCCCTAATCCCGCAGAAGCTGAATTGTTTATGTGCCTTGTGCATCAGTAGGCTTTGAAGAGATGAAAGCAGGGAGATTGTCACAACTGAAAATCTCTGAAGTTGGCAAGAAGAGGAAAAAAAAAACTATACAATTATTTTATGTGAGTTGAAGCTGCTTTCAGTCCGCATTCAAATATTATTTGATTTAGATGTTGTTGTTTTGTTTGGAGGCCACCGTTGCCTGGTCATGTGATGGCCCGGCCTGAGCTTTCCCATGGATCCTTGCCACTCATCTCACTGAGCAGGCTGGGCCCTGGTAGAGTCCTAGCAGGGCGGGGCCGAGGCTGGCTGGTGCCATCTGTCCGTGCGTGGGAAGAATTTGTACAGGGGGCAAAGGCCAGTCTGTGTGACAGGCTGCTACCCAGCAGTGCCAGGCCTGGCTCTGCTCTCGCACTCCTGAGCCCAGAGTCATCGCAAACCGCAATACCCCTGATATAGGAGCGAAAGTGTGTGTGTGTGTGTGTGTGTGTGTGCGAGAGAGAGAGAGAGAGTGTGTCAGTGTGCGTGTGTGTATGTGAGAGTGTGTGTGCGCGCGTGTGTGGGTGAATGTGTAAGTGTGTGCATGTGTATGTATATGTGAGAGCGTGTGTGTGTGTGCATGTGTGTGTATCAGAGAGAGTGTGTGTTTGAGTGTGTGTGTGTACGTATGTGCGTGTGTATGAATGTGTGAGTGCGTGTGTGTGAGAGAGAGAGCATATTCATGCAAGTGCATATTATTTCAGTACAACATCCAAGATAATATTGCATTGCAAAGTTAAAGGATAAGCCAGTATTTCACATTTTCTTATGCATTATTATTTTCAACATACTATTATGATTCATCACAGACATGAAACTGGAGAGTGAAACTGATATGAAGGCATCTGTTTTGTACTTGAAATTGACACTGAGTATGTTTTGAACATTAAATGGACATTAAATGGCTCTAAGTAGATGTACAACCAGAGCTTCCCCTCGGCTAAATTATTTTCAGAGACCAAATTATCTGCATATGAACAGATGTCACGTAACAGCATATGAATCTTTGGCAACTATTATTATTGAAATGAGTGCAATGCTACAGCCAGGTCCAACCCATGTATGACCGTCACCCAAAAATAAAATATTCACCTTGTATTTAAAAACCCTCTATGGCTTTTTAGAACAGGTTGATAGTTAATATGGCAATGGTAGGTTTGGAAATGGAGTGGTAAGGATAGGTTTTCTGTGGTGAGGTTCACACTGGTTCACAGGTATGGGTGGGGTTTTGGTGGAAAGCCACAGAATCAGTGAGAGAGGTAAGAGAACTCAGCTCTGCACATGTGAAGCCAGTGAGGGGCCTGTGTGGCCAAACACAGGTTCCCTTATTTGGGCAAAGCAGATTGCTGCAGTTAACTGGCTCACAGAATTGGTCTGGATGGCAGTCCCCCCACCGTACTGACACATTGCACAGATGGGCTCGGAGAAAAAAAAAGAAAAGATGTTTGGTTTCGGGATTCCGTTACCATGGCGCTGAGGATGGCAAGAGTGTAAAGGGAAAGCACATTCCTCAGTGTGGGCGTGTGTGTGTGTCTGAGTCTGAGAGCGAAAGTGTACGAGTGCGTGTAAAAACAGGAGAGCTGTGTGTGTGTTCAGCCAAAGGGAACTTAAGGGATGGGGAAAGTACATCACTATTTCAGACCATTTCCCTGTTGTGTCATATTCTATGCTGGCACTAAAAGACATTTGTTTTTCAGAATTTTCTGTATGTGTGCGTATGTCTCAAGATTGGCATCCATTTTTTGCTTCTAACTTTTCATTTTCAAACAGTTTTTTTGTGGCACACAAACACAGCTTTAGGTACAGGAGTGGGTAGCTATAGCAAGTCTCAGAATCTACCAGGCATTCCTCTGCATTATTGACATGCTCCAGACAGCATGCGGTCACAGAACATTCATTATTCTATTTGCTATCTAAATAAAATATTAATTTAAAACTACAACACTAGCAGATGGTTCAAAACTACAATTTTGCTAAGCACAGTTTCCATATATTGCATCTGTTTGACGTATTGCCGGCTTGAATGACAGGTTATTCTGGGTTCTTAAGCTGCTGAATGACTGCGTTTTCTGTCCAGTCCTTGGTCATGTAAAAGCGCACAATGCTTTCTTGCAGTCGGTGAAACCTGTTCCCAAGGAACTTGATTGCAATGGCGGAGGTGTGCAGATTAAGCTTCCCCTTCTGCCCGACCAGACGATGTCCCAAATCTGTCCGTTCCGTGATTTTGGGAATACTTACACCCACCTCTGCCTGTTGTAAAGAACAAAGAGAGACGTTGCAAGTGAAGGAGAAGCCATCTCTCATCCTTCTCTTCTTCCTGTCACGTCCTTTCACGGGTGCGAAGTTCGCCTCCGTGGAAACGGTGCAGGGCGACCTGGTGAAGAGGGCTAGACGTAGTCCTGCAGGCTGTAGCCGGCCTTGCTCTCCTGGGGAGGGGGCTGCAGCGCGCCGCAGCACTGCTGGTCCTGGAGCAGCTGATCCTGCTGCCGCTGATCCGGCTGCAGCTGGTCCTGGCGCGGCTGATCCTGGGGGGGCTGGTCCGGGCGCGGCTGTTCCTGGCGGAGGGGCGGGCGGTGCGCCTGACGCTGCTGCAGCAGCTGCTGCTGCTGCTGGAGGAGTTTGTCGGGGGAGGACAGGAGCAGTTCCTGGGGCCCCTCCCTCTTCCCCGGGCAGGACGTGCAGAAGATGGACCCGCCCGCGAACAGGAACCCGGCGGACACGAAGGCCACGTAGACGGCGCCGCCCGGCTCGAACTTGCTGCTCTCGGGCACACTGGAGTCCAGGAAGCTGGCGATGACCTCGTTGGTGAACCAGGACGCGGGCACCAGGCAGAGGAGCCCGGAGAGGAGGAAGCAGGCCCCGCTGGCCACCGCCGTGCGCCCCTTGGCCTGCCGCCCGCCCCCCCAGCGGGTGCACTTGAGGCCCAGGGAGGCCAGGCAGAGCCCCAGGGCGGCCAGCACGCAGGACAGGACCATGGTGGTGCGGGCCGTCTGCAGGTAGGCCGGCAGGGAGAGGACGGAGTACTTGAGGGTGCAGCTGAACATGCCGGTGCTGTACCAGGTGCAGTCCATCCACAGGCCCTGCATCTGCGAGATGGCGGTGATGATGTTGGAGCCCACGTCGGCGCTCACCTTCCAGTTGGGCAGCAGGGTGGCCACCGTCGCCCCGAAGACGCCCAGCAGGGCCAGGACGAAGGCGAGGACCTGCATGCCGGCGGACGCCATCCCGCCCGCCGCCCCTCGCCGCCGCCGCCCCCCCTCCTCCTCCTCCTCCTCCTCCGACCCGACCTTCGCTTCACCTCCTGCCGGCTGGCCTCGGCTCCGTCTCACCCGGTTGATCTGGCGAGGGACGTGATGGCCGATTACTCCTCAGCGGCGGGCTGTGGGGGGGGGGGGGGGGCAAAGAGAAATGACCGAGCGAGCGTGACGGTCAGACAGACCAGAAGCGAGGACCGCTCCCTGGCAAACGTCTCTTTTTTTCTCTTGTTTTTTTTTTAATGGAACGTGTTCAGTTCACCTTTGTTTTTGACCGCACGTTCCGGTTCGGCTGACCGACTACTGAAGAGGAGGAATGACTTTTTGGGTTTTGTGAGGCTTGGTGTACGTGTTTAAAGCCGCAGAGCTCTACAGTGGAAGGGGGCGGGGGTGGGGGTGGAGGCGGGTGTGGGGGAGGCTCGGCGGTCTGTTCCGTCACAGTTCGCTTCACGTTAACATCTGCAGGTAACTGCTTCTGCGGAAACACTCCATCACCCACCGTTCAGACGCGTGCAAGCTTTTCTCCATCTCGTTCCAGCCAGCCAACCACAGCCTTTTACAGAGAGTGATGCGATATTCACCCCGCCAATGCGGCTGCTTTCCCTCACGCACAGACAGGGAACAGGCCGATAGACAGAACGATGACAGAAGCATAAAACGTTCGGTAAAGCCTTACCTTCTGGCCGGTGCGAGGAGGGCTCTGCGGCGCGTCGGGCTGCTTGCCGTGGTTTCTAAACACACACACACACACGCACAAAGAGAAGCAGAGAGTGGCAGGATTCAGAACGCAGCGCGCACCGATCCACCCGTGTCATCCATTTCCTTAGCAACAGCGCGTTAGTCTGGGAGCCACAGCGGCTTGCCGTGGCTCGCACACGCCGGCTCGGGAACGGAGAGAGGGACTCATCTCCTCAGCGCTGAAGCAGAGAGGCACCGCACGCCCCCTTTCCCGCCACAAACTTACAATCTCGCTCAAATATGAAATTTGCTCTGCCTATTTGAGAAAATCTTTCCCTTAGAAATGGATGCATATTACCTAATTAACTCAGCTCCCCCCCCCCCCCCAGATAATTTGCTGAGGGTAAACAGAGAGTCGGCCGCCTGCCGTTTTCGGGAGCCGCATCGCAGAACTCCCCCCCCCCCCGGTTCTGCGAATCGCGGCTGGGTTAAAAGGCGGCGTTCGGTGACGACGCGGACTATTACGGGAAACGAGGCCGATAGGGCCGGGAGGCTATCGCCGGGCGGCGAATCATGACGTGGGTGACGAAGAGCGTAGCGACGTGCTAAGCTTCTGAACCCTCGCTCAGAGCGGTTCGCGTCGTTGCGCGCACTCCGAAAGCTAGTCCCGAGGTAGCCGCCGCGTAGTTCTTGGACAGCAGTGAGGCTCTTTGAGCGGGAGGGTGGCTGGGACTTTATTGACAAGATAAGCGCGCGACTGCCAGCTCCTTCAGACCATCCAGTCTCCCTCGAACCCCGCTCCGTCCTCCGCACCCCCTCCGCAGAGAGAGAGAGAGAGAGAGAGAGAGAGGGGCGGGGCTAGGAGTCATGGCCCTGAGTCACGAATGACAATGGGAAGCGAAATGGGGAAAGGGAAAAGCAGACGTGAGGAAAATGTCCCATCAGACCCAGAGCAAGCCCCATCCATTGCCTGGCAACTGCACGCCCGTTACCGGCTCAGCGATGGAAGCAGCTAATCCACCCCCCCCAACTGGATTTTGTATGCCCTATAAATGTACCTGCCCGTAGATATAAATACCACCCTCATCATTAAGAAGGATCGAGCCCCTCATTAGGGACAGACCACGGTTCTAATTAAATCCGTGCCCTTCAGGCAAATAGCTTCCGCTATCTTGTTTGACCACAAAAATGCCCCACAATGCCACGTTTTATAGGCGAAAGCAACCTGACAGCAACATGCAGCGCAATAGATTAATTCCTGAGAAGTTGTCAACCTTCAGAGCAGCACATAACCGATCTTCACGCCATCTTGTCCGTGCCGTACACGCGTGCGATCCCGTGCGTGTTTACACTCAGAGCATATGCGTGTGTGTGCGCGTGTGCGTAATGTGTGTGTGATTATGAGCAATAATGGGATGATGCTGTATGAAACAGATTAATAATGCAGTTAGCATGCACTGAGGGAGTGACAATGTGTGAGGCTGTGATGTGAGAAGACATGACAGGATATTTTACGGGCACTCTCCACTCTCTCATCCATGAATGGCCACAAAGCCTTCCCAGGTCCCAAAGGAGGCATTTTAATGCGCACTTCCTTTGGTTTTTCACTTTACGCAAATGCACTTTTTAATGCATTTCTGGTGCAGATGTTTATGTCGACTGCCTGGCCAACTGTCGTTCTCCAACAAAGGTTTTCACGCGTCACCTTGTGTAAAAGATTTTAAATATCACACTTCCACTATTTGATGAGAATGGTGAGATTTAAGATGTGGTATTTACACAAAGATGGCCTAATGTGACAGAATTTTGACACCTGTAAATATTAAAAATATGTAGCGAGATCTTTGTGATATGGCTGAGATATTCAGAAAGCAGTGATAAAAGTGACACCACAATGCAAGCACAAATTTTTTTTTCCAGGCATTTTCCATCAAAATGAATCTAATGCTACAAATATCCTGTAGAAACCAAACATTGTCTGAACGTTCTGATATTAGACAATATTAGAGGATACTGAATAGGAGAGAAGCACTGCTAGAACATAGCCAGTCAGAGGAAAGAGTAGGCAAAACGACAACCCATCAATGACAATCCCCTCTCAGCTTATTGTACTCAAATAAAAAAAAAATACAGTCAGAGTGGAATTTCGGACTTATCTTTCTCAACCTCTCATCCACTCCACTTGTCAGTGTGGTGAAGTCAGCAAACAATTCCTCAGTGAGGAAAAAAGAGAAAAAAAACTTCCCTGGTTCTAACCACACGCCCCCCCCCCCACTCACTCACCCCCATTTCAGCACAGCCCTCTGTCATGAGATTAGACGAGTGAATTGGGGGCATATTTTGCCCGGGGCGGGTTTTCGGGAGCGTGGGAAGGGAGATGCTGCTTCAGTGCGAGCGCTCTCCAAGTGGCTCATGCTTACCCCTCCTCAGCGCCTGCTCTGCACAGCTGGGATCGTGTAGGCCGTCATTGTAGGTGTTGCTGCCATGAATGTATTCATACCCCCCGAGAGACTCTCCCAGTGCCTTAACAGAATATTTATTATGCGGTTTAACTGTATCTGGTGTTCACTGGCCCTTCCAATAAAGTTCCTTTATGATGCACCAAGGTATGGTCCATCTATGATTTACAATCTATGTATGTAAGGTTGTGTGTGTGTGTGTGTGTGTGTGAGAGAGAGAGATATAGTTTTTATTTTATCTACAATATGAAATAGGTGGACAACAAAGATTATGGTGAGAGTGGTGAACTTGCTCTCATTAACATTTAAAGCTGAGATTAGTCATTTCGACAGGTACTGTAGTTTCTCTTCACTGTAAATGAGGTCTCCGCAGAGGTGATCATTATCACTGTGAGATGAAGACGGACAGGTCGCTACTGAGGGAATTGCTGGGCACATTAACATGCAAGTGAAAGTCTGAAGTTTTCAGCAAATGTTTGAAGTCTTTCTTTACTCTGAAAATAGGATTAAAATAAACCAGATATCTGAAGAATTTTTATTAGTTGGAATAACAATGCTTATATAACCAGGCAATTTAGAGCCTGGTTCATCTGGAACTCATTAGAGGTAATAGGTTGTGCTCGCTGTTCTCTCTTTAATGCCATGTTCATACAAGATTGTAAAGCTATATGCCCAGTTCTAGTGTAACACCGAGTAAGAAACTAAGATTTAGAATATGCAGTTGTAGAAATTTAATCAAGGTCACTAAATCAAAAATCTACATATATAGAATTTACCATTTATATTCGGCAGATGCTGGCCAAAGCACCAGTCCACAAGTTTTTTGATCATTAAGTGTCTCTGGAATAATTTCAGTGGAACTGAAAGGAAAGGATGAACACATTTTCTATACGTTTTTTGGTGTATTAATTTCGGTTATGTTCATGTTATATAAAAAGCTGTATGTATTTTACTACTTTCCTTATGTATCATAGGTGAAAATGTCAAACGACTTAGGACTTACATACACGCATATATATGCACACACTTGAATATGAGAGAAAATAATGCTACAAGCAAGGATCACTAGCCTACATCAGATTCGTTGTTTAAGGACTGCTTTGAAGTTCTTGTGTGCCTCGGGTGGATTCAGCCTTTTAAAATGCAAAGAAAGGAAACCGCATATTTTAAGACGGTGAAACAAATGAACGCGTTAAAGGTGAACGTTTCAACATCTCATAGGCTAGGTTCGCGGAGCTGGATATAGATGACTTATCTGGAGTGAGTTACAGCGACGAATCACGTGAAACAGTGTTGCAGCCAGTAATGAATCAGAACGTTACGCGCTTTATACGACCCCTCGGCTAGAACAGTGCCTGAGCGAGGAGCCTGGACACCTCAGCTGCGCTCTTAAATCATCAAGTGCGGGAGAATATAAATGACCTTATTACTCCCGGTGGATAGCAATGAAAAGCATTCTTTACTGTTGCCTGTCAATAGTGGAGGGTGCTCGGCTCTTTTAGTAGTATATTTTAAAAAAGAGTGCCTGCTTCCACAATAGAAATGAAGAGAAAAAAAAGACGAACCGTCCGAAGAGCGATTGATGGCGAAATGGATTTTAACGCAAGCGTGGTCTGATGCGATTGATGTGATTGAATGAATTCTGTGTTATAGGTCCTGTCACGGTTATTCTTTTCTGCCCTTTTTTCTATGGTAATATCCACTGCGCTGAAAGCCTATCCAATGTTCCGATAAGAGGTTCCCTTTCGCCGACGGATTCCAGTCATCCCTCCGTGGTCAGGAAAGCGGCATGCCCTGACACTACGGTCGCGCTACAGCCTCTTTCTGGCAGCATAAATCCTACGCCGCGGCAGCGCCAGCAAAGCAGGGAAAATACAGATCAAGGCAAAAGGCAAGTGCTCTGGACATTTGATTTACCTACACATATAATGTATTGTGCAGTTTCACTGATATTCATTGCACTGCTAGATACGGACTGAAATGAGGAACCATGAAAGTACCACATGACCCATGAACCTCTGGTTCAGCGTTGAGTGCTCCAGTAGCCTAATTACACCACATCCCACTGCTCTCCCAAATCCCAACGTGTCAAATTCAACAATGAAAACAGCACAGTTTAGCATTTCACAAACACGTACACACATGCACACACATTCTACTTGCTGTAGGACCTGCTCTACCTCACAGCACCTACCTGAGTACTGCCTGGCCCTCGTCCCTCTGTCCCACTGTGTGTTGCTGGGAGATGCTGCAGCCGGGACAGAAACTCTCTCTTCCTCCTCCCCTCTGTGTGCGTGTGTGTATGAGAGAGAGAGAGAGAAAGAGAGAGTGAGAGACAGAAAGAGAGAGAGAGCCTGTGTGTTATGGGTTTCCTTGTGTGTGTGTCTGTCTGTGGAACCTGTGAGAGCCGGTGCCGGACCTGTCTTCCAGGAGCACGCAGGGCCGGAACGCGGGCGCGACACTCACCGGGCGCCCGCGGGTCGAACGCGGCGAGGTCCACGGACGGGAGACCCCCCGGCGGGTGGGCGAGCGTTTCTCCGAGCTGCGCGGCGGCCGGGCTCCGCTGTAGGTCTGCGTGCGGGAGATCCTGGCAGCCGGGCGCAGATGGAGAGACAGCTGTGGGGCTCCCGTTTTGTGTTGTGCGGACCCTTTTGTTGCGCGCAAATCCCTTTATTACCCAAAGTGAAAGGGAGAGAGAGGTGGAGGAGGAGGAGGAGGAGGAGGCGAAGGCTGCGAGGAGAGTCTCAGCGGCGGGCGGCGAGGGGTTCTGTGAGCGTGGGGGGGGGGGAGGAGGTGGGGGGAGGGAGGAACTAGGCTCAGCTGGGTCTGGCACAATTACTACTTCAACAGTTTGTCAGATTAGCCTAGCGCTGAAAGTAGAGGGAGGGTGGGTGGTAAAATGGAAACAGGACCCAGCGTTCAGTCAGGGGAAGGAAACCAGGCCTGTCCAGTCGTGCCCTGGCCAGGGCATCCTATTCCAGCAGCCCCACAGTCTGCAGGGTCCTCCTCGTGCTCAGAGACAGATGCTCTATCACTGAAGAGCTACAATGTGGTGCTGTTTGACTGTTTCTTCTACTGCCATAGTGCTGTTTGCACTGCTGTAGTAGTTTGTATATTTGCTCATAGCAGTACTGTTTCTCACTGTTTCTGTCACTGTTTCCTGTTTCTCAGTACTGCTGTAAGACTGTTTCTCTGTACTGCAGTAGTACTGTTTCACTGTTTCTCAGTACTGCTGTAGTACTGTTTGACTGTTTCCCAGTACTGCTGTAAGACTGTTTCTCTGTGCAGCTGTACTGCTGTAAGACTGTTTCTCCGTGCAGCTGTAGTGCTGTAAGACTGTTTCTCAGTCCTGCTAGAGCGACTGTTTCTCTGTAGTGTTGTAACGCTGCACTGCTGTTCCCCGGTAGTGCTGTCTCCCTGTAGGGTTGAGCGTTTTTGCTCTGTGTCGCTGTACTGCAGGGTCACCTCTTACTCCAGAGGGGTAATCTGCTGTGTGAATGCGTGGTATTGGTCTAATTTCGCCCGTGGAAGCCAGATAAGAACACAGGGCTTGTTTAGTGGTGCTCTCGTATGAAGGGGGGGGGGGGGGCTGCCTTTATGGTCCTTCGCAGACCGGTTACTGTGGCAACCAGAACTGGCTTGCCATCGCATGTTGCGTCACCTTTTTTTTTTCTCCCCGGAAAATCCACTTAAACCCAGTTCTACATACTAGCCGTAACCACCTGCTGACGTTCTCCTGCGCAATGTGTCTGTCTTAGTCAGTCTGCGAAAATAGGCATGTGTGTTTTGTAACCGTTGTTCAAGGGTGTATGTGCTTTTTTTTTGGTGGACGGGGCTGTATGTGCATTCCAGCCGTGTGCGCGTACGTGCGTTTGTGCCTGGTTTATTTTGGTGTGTGCGTTTGTGTGTATCTATTCACGTGTGCGCCTAAGTGTTTAGGAAGAATCACCTGACTGGGGTCAATCCACGAGGCAGCAGTATCATACGCAGTGCTGCACGCTCTCTGAAGAAAGGGCTGCAGACTATGGATTCATTAGCATTTGTCCTCCACACACATCATTTTCATTATGTCCTTTGTGTTTTGAGGGGTAACCTTCGGTATGGCCCCGCAGCCCTCACTGACACACACACACACACACTGACAAACACACACACACTCACACACACAAAGACACGCACACACACGCACACGCGCACAGAACATGATTGCCTAGATGACAATAAGGACCGGGATAAAAAAAAAAAAAAGCAGCAACTGTGACTCATGCTTGGAGAGAAGTACTGAAGAGAGAGAACCAACCTGTGCCGCTGCAGTGGCTACACTGCTACCATTTGCATTCGCGATGACAATCCAGAGGAAGTCTCCGGAACAAGAGGCTCAGATCCTCGCACTGCGCGAGACGGCAGCCAGGGCGACGTTAGCCCGCTGTGCTCAAGGACCAGGGATTAGGGTGTTCAGGTGTGTTTCCTGTCCGTTACTCCGCAGTCACAAATGGCAGTGCGTTCAGGCACAATTCCTGTACTTGCAATCAACTTCAGTGATCAGTTATATTACACTCAAATAGGAAACGAGACATTGCATCAATACTCTCTCAAATATGCACGATGTGCGGTGAAGTAATCTTCATGTCTTCATCTTAATTCGGTCAAATGTGACATATTAAAAGAAAAATTCTCATTAGACAATCTACATATCAAAACGTATTACATTTCCCCCAAAAAATTTCAGTGAACAAATGTATGTATTTTTTTTCTATGAAGACAATATACTTGAGAAGAAATTGACATCAGATTAAGACAAAAAGATTGCCCTATAACTTCCCCATTCCGGAACATTCTATTGCATTCTATGAAGTGCCACCTGGGGAATAAACAGTAAATACGTCAGCAAGCACTTTATTCCTGAAGCGCTCTGGTTGGCCCAAGGCGCAGAACCAGTGTAGAGTCTGGTGAGGAATCTGATGAGACAGCCACAAAAGACAAGCAGTAACATTCTCTGCAAGCTACTCCAGCACTTCAACACAACCAAATTACAGTGCTGTTCATCTGAACTGCTTTGAGTGCCTTTTTATCAGAGCTGTGAGCAAATATTTAGAAGAAAATGCCCTTTATGAAATTGAATATACTGCAAAAAAAAAACGCATTTCAACAATTCACAAAATATGAGCAAATATACAAATATGAAACATGTAATACAGCACATATACTGCCATAAAACAGCAATTTATTTTTTAAAAATGGATCATTATATTCTTGTCCTCCACATACATGCTTACAGAGCACAAATGTATTCATAATAATATTCAATAAAAAAGAAATTTAAAATAAATAAAAAGGGACATTCACATTCATTGGTATGCTAGCTTTAAAGGCAGTTTTACAGTGAGAAAAGCACAAAGCAGTAAAAAAAGGAAACATTATTTTATCTGTACATTAAGTGTCTAAATAATATGAAATGCTGGTATTAAGTTACAGTACAGTACAGTTAAATATACACTTTATCCTTCATTTTTGAAGAAAGATGAATAAATCCTTATCCTTCACCCTAAAAGAGGTTGTACTCCTTCGCCAAGCAGAACAGAAATTTCAATCATGTTGCTTTGAAAAAGCAATGCCTCGGAAATATTGAGAATGTGTGAAAACAACACAAAATACTATACAAATCCTTTTTTATCAAATTCTCCTATTTTTTTCCCCACCTCAAAGTCTCCTCAGACAATCGGAGTGTAACACTTTCTTCTCTAAGTAAATAAAAAATATACCTATCAATAAATAAAAAAGACCTTGAAAAAAATCAGAATATATATATAAAGAAATGTATGTTAAAAAATGCAGGCAGATAATGCACAAGGTGCAACAAGGCAGAGTCTAGGGAAGAGCAATGTGCTTCCTTCAGTCCAAAAGCAGAGAAGCTTCCAGCCCTGGCCCATCTGCGGATACGCTGGAGTCCACAGAGCCAAGGAGTGTCAACGCTGTCCAGCACAGGTGCCTCATGGGATAGGTGAGTCTCTGAGCACCGTGACGGCAGCCCCTGCGGTGTTCAGCCCTATAGGGTGGGGATGGTGGCCCTCTCCAAGCTCTCGGCCGTGCTAAAGAAGCAGTCCTCGTTGATGACGGACGCCAGGCTCTGAACGCTGAAGTCCCTCTCCAGCAGCGCGTTCAGGTCCGCGTAGGGGGCGTCGTCCTGGCCCCCGCACGGGCTGCTGCCCCGCCTGACGCCCCCCGGTTCGGTCCGTGCGTTAGCCGGCTGCGGCGGCGGCGGCGGCTCCTTCTCCGCGATCTGCAGTCTCTGGAGCAGCGCCTCGATGGCGTCCGCCTCCTCCTCGTCCGCTTCCTTCGGGCCCCGTTCCGAGGCCGGGCTGCGCCGGGGGCCGCCGGGGTCGTCTCCCGGGTGACCGCCGCTGCCCAGGCTGCCCTCGTCGGAGTCCCGCTGGCCCCCCCTCGCCGCGTCCGTGTGGGAGGGGTTGCCGGGAGACGACTGCTTGGACAGCCAGGAGGACCGGGAGGAACCTGAAACGGCACAGAGGAGCATGGCTGTACCACACTGCCAAGTGTAACCTGGCTACTCAAATACGGCAATGTGACCGTATGGTTGCAGGTTTAAATCCTTTCGGTACATCTCATGTTGTGTACTTTTACAAGGCATAGCAATCAATCAGTCAATCACATTTAATTTATACAGCCAATTTTACAAAGAAATTGTCACAATAGTATACCCCATAATTTCCCTGAATTTATAGCCAGGGGTATAAATGGGTGAAAATATGTAAAGTGCCCTGAATGTCTAAGAATGTGTAAATAATACGATGTAAATAATAGTGTTGTATGAATACACATCTGAGCAGCGTCCCGGGTGGCTGATGTGAGGGGAAAGCGAAGGTCTCGCGGGATTGGCCGACCCGGGTCAGCGCGGCGGCGAGGCGGGCTCACCTATCCTGGCGGACGTCGGCACGCCGCCCCGCGGGGGCGCGAAACGCTCCCGGCACGCCCGCTCGGCCGGGACGCTCCTCCGGGCGCTGTCGCGGAGGAGGCCGCGGATCACCCTGACGATGTTGGCCTTGGACTCGGGGGCGCTGCGCGGAGGACACAAAGACGTCACGGCGGAGAAGAAAGGAGAGATGGACCCTGCTCACGCACTACAGTCACACCAGACCGGGGTCAAATACGTATCGGTTTTGGATTCAAATACTTTTCTACGCTTTACTGATCTTGTCTGGTGTATTGGAACCAATGAAATACTCTCAAAAAGTACAAACCCCGCCTTCTAGTCATATTGGCAGGCGCAATTACACTAGGCAAGATCAATAGAGCACAGAAAAGCATTTGAATCCAAAACAAATACGTATTTGACCCAGGTCTGAGTCATACTGAAGCACGCTCAGTGACTGTGGGCCCCTGTAAAAGGAGATTGCTGGAAGAGAGAATCACTATCTGGGCTCATGTACGAGGTGAACCTTCATTGTGTTGACGCTGACTCAGGGGACTTGAAACCTGGTTCTTAATTCCAACCATAAATTGCAACTCCTGAAAAGTTACAAGCAGTTAATTGTTCTTAACGAGACACTTCTGATGTCTAATTAGGGCTGATTTACCCTCTTAAGACCACATTAGGACAGAGATAGAAACGCATGTGTGCATCATATTCATCATATGCAAGCGTGCATTTTAATTAGATGAGTTCTCTGATAACTATTTCGGAAACATGCCCAGCAGTACACTCCTTCAGTTACGGTTTTTTAAACTGACAGAATTATGAGACCGGCAGATGAAATTGTACTGCCCCTATCAGCCTGTAAAGCTAGGACATGTGATTACAGAAACTAACAAACTAGTGGAGTTCAAAAAGGACACAAATGACAGTGAGGTAAACCTGAACTGAGTTAGCATCAGGTTGAGGACAAAATTGCGCAACTACATTAAACACCTGTTTTCAGTAAACCTGTTTTCTAAAGCGATTGGCTGAAACGAAACACAGCACACCCCGGTAGGCCCCGGAACCTGTCAATCAGCTCACTGGGAGTCGAACAGCCCCTTTCCCTCACCTGCTCATCAGCTGGAATGTGGTCTCCGGCCTGCCCTCCAGCTCCGACTTGGTGTGGATCAGCTCCCACATGCAGTTGCCCTCCGTACCTGCAGCAGTGGACGAAAAGCGCTTCACTCAACACAGATACGCGAGGAGGAAACACAGCCAGAAGTTTGCGGTCGGCTTTGAGCTAGTTTTATGGCTCTCGAACTCTGGGTTCTCCCAGGCGAGAGGCTAACTGTTCGCGGGAGCACTGACCTGTGGCGTTCCCCAGTCGAACCTGCAGCGCGGACTGGGGTATGAGCCAGCGGAACTTGAAGGGGTCGAGGTCGCCGTTGGAGAAGGCGGATCGCGTGTTGGCCTGCGTGGAGCCATACGGAGAGGAGACTTTAGCATTGAAACGGGTGGTGAAGGGGGCACAGTGAAAGAGGAAGAATGCAAGCGAAAGAGAAGTGAAGGCTCACCATCTTCTTCTTCAGCTTGTTGCTCTCCCGGTACACCAGTATCACGGCTTTCTTGAACACTGAGGGGAGAGATGGCCGAGGTGAGCTCTTTCACACACACTGCAAACTACGAGGAGCTCTGTTATAGGCCAGGGATCATCAACTCTGGCCCTTGAATCCAAATCCGGCCCTGGTTTTCTTTTCTCCCGGGTAATTAGTGCTACTGATTGGCCAGACTGTCTTCACACCTGACTCCCAGGCAAAGGGAGGGTGGAAAACCAGCAGTTCTCGGCCCTCGAGGACCGTGAGTTGCTGATCCCTGTTATGGGCTGTATTAGTCTCACAGGAAGACCCTGGAAATTGGCCAGAACTTCCAGGACTCCTGTAATAATTTCAGAGAAAGGCTGTCAACCCTATTACTGGAGTGCAAGTGGTGATTCTGGTTTTACTGCGTTCAGCCACTTAACGACAAAACGGAATAAATTATTCAGATAAACGAATGCGAGTGGACACGTGCTTACAGACTCACCAAAGTGCAAGACAATCTGCTGCTTTAGCACTCCAAGGAGCTGCCATTAAATCTTTTGTAACAGCGGTATCACCGCTACAAACGGAGCAACAACTGCTATCGGAAAACGACATTCGTCGACATGCCACAGCATTGTGGACCAGCTACGCAAGGGGCTCGGAAGGCACACGGAAATGAGTTAATACTGGGATCTCTTGCGCAACCGCGCAATCTGGCCTCTCAGATCTTCTGCTAGCCGAATTTTGACACGGATCCAGGTTACCGCCACTAAATAAAGCCAGCCCTTCTGCGCCGAGCGGTCCTGTAGTAGTAGTGGGCACGGTGCCCCGCTGGCAGCCGCTGTGGCTGCGTTCCACTTCCCATGATGCCTCCGGGGGGCCTCGTCGTACTCACCGAACACGGTGAGCTCCGGATCCTTCCTCATGCGGCCCAGCGAGGGGAGGGGGTTCAGCCAGACCACGGAGGAGTGCAGGAGGAACTCTCCCATGGAGATCTCCGTCACCTAGGGGGGGCAAGGGGGGACAGAGACAGACCAGGGCCAGAGTGAGACCAGCACTACCTGTGGCTGGCAGACCTGGCTTTCCCTAAAGCTGGCCCAGAGTTCCCCACGGACGCTCTCAGAGCAACAGACCGGGTCGTCGGGGATGCTAATCCTTCTTGCTCAAGAGTTTCTCTTTTTTGGGGGGGCGTGTGAGGCGCATGGGTGATTTAAGAGGATTATAGGGGCGAGCGGCGTACCTCCTTCTCCGCTCCGCTCTGCTCCGCCACCAGCTGGTCGAACACCGTGCCGTAGTCCTCGTAAATCTTCTGCATCTCGTTGATGTGGCTGGCCACCTTCTCCATGGCCTTCAGGGCTTCTGCGGGTGAGAGGGATGCCTCAGTGTGTGTTGAGTGTGTGTAAGTGTGTTTCTGTGTGCACATGATTATGTTTCAGTGAATGGCGTGTGGGCGTATGTTCTTCTGGTTATGTTTCTGAGTGTGTGTGGGCAGTTATGTGTATGTTTCTGTTTGTGGTGTGTGCGCGTCGTTATGTTTCCGTGTGCGTGTGTGAGTGTTTGTTTGCATGTTTCTGTGTGCGGTTTGTGTGTGTTTCTGAGTGAATGTGTAAGTGGGACGGAGTGTGGCACAGTGGGTAAGGAACTGCGCTTGTAACCGAAAGGTCGCAGGTTTGATTCCCGGGTAAGGACACTGCCGTTGTACCCTTGAGCAAGGTACTTAACCTGCATTGCTTCAGTATATATATCCAGCTGTATAAATGGATGCAATGTAAAGTGCTATGTAAAAAGTTGTGTAAGTCGCTCTGGATAAGAGCGTCTGCTAAATGCCTGTAATGTAATGTAATGTAATGTAAGTGCTCATGTGTATGTTACTGCGTGAGTGTTTATGCATGCGGTTTGTACGTGCGTGGCTGTGCGTACCTGTCAGGTGGTAATGTTCCTCGCTGTCGCTGTCAGTCAGGGACACCAGCTCTCTCAGCAGGAGGGGGTACTTCAGCACTCTCTGGACGGGCTTGATCAGGTACGACTCCAGAGTGGAGGAGTGCTGCTTCGTCGGGTTCTTCGCTTCCAGGAACTCCTTGAAGGCCCTGTCCGTCTTGGCTTCAGACACGGAGAGACGAAAAATTAATGAGTCTGAGTCATTCTCAGCGACTGTTACTCTTACTCTTACATCACAGCCGCGGTCTCAGAGCAGCAAATTTCGACATCCCCCTCGAGCGCTCTCTGGAGGTACGATTCGCTGTGCGTCCGCTGGCGGCGGGTCTTCACGAGCCCCTTGAAGTTTTCGAGGCCGAAGAATCGCTCGGAAGACTTAATGCTGCTCATTAAAACCTTGGCCGCGTTCCAAAGCTCTCCCTCGCGCCCTCAATCCACAACACTAGAGACACGCTGAGCACTGCTTAGACATTATTAGCGAGGGTAGCGGGGAGTACGGTTCACAGGGCCAGTCTCTGTATTATGTTACTTCAGTACCGGTTTCCACGACCATTGGCACAGACGCGGACGTAAATAATGAATGCTGGCGGGGGTATTCCCTCTGCAGGGAAACTTTTCAGTCAGTGCAGACAAAACAAAATGTCTGAAAGTGGGAAGCGAGGCCACCGAGAGGCGGACTGAATGAAGGTCAATGTTTACAGCCAATAATATTCTCATTGGACAGATGATTACCCTGCCATGTTTAAGTGCTTTGCCCTTTACAGGCTGACAACTCTGCTGGAGCTGTTGGACAACCAGGTGCTTTATCGTGACTGACGATGGTGTTTTAGGTGATATGGCAAAGATGCTCAACCTACAGAACATCTGAACATCTCAAATGCAAAATTTTCTCCAGCAGTAAGGGTCAGCTTATCTGAAGAAAGCCATTAAAAAAGTAAGAATCTGAAACAAATGTTGCCACAGTTTCCATAAGTCAAGACTTAAAGTTTTCCACGTTCCTCCCATTTCCCATTCTGTTGACAGAGATCTGTAGGTTAAGATGTACACTGAGGCAAAAGAAATTAACCAAGGTTTGGAAGAGGAAAGGCAAATTGTGACTCTGTACAAACCAATACAACAGAACCCAGACTAAAGAGATTTGCGCCTGTTCTATTGCAGCACTGCCGTACCTCTCTCCAGAACTTTCTGGACCTTGATGTGGTTGGCACAAAACCCACTGTAGAGTTTGAAATGATCCGCGTAGTAGAGAAATGATCCGCCCAATGAGAAAAGCAGTTTCTGGAGAGGGAGAAATAAAGACAGACGGAGAGGAAGTGAGACACAGAATATCAAATCCTGCTGAGAACATGCTCACATGTAGATAGGATGCTCAAATAAAATGTGAGGGGAACCTGTTATTTTAAATGTACTGTTCATGACACACAACTTAATTTCTGTAATCTTTAACAGAGAACAACATTTTTATTCTGGCCTTCAACCCTCACACATTGACGAACCTTCAGTAGCTCTAGTATACAGCAGGGATAACACACGATCAGATGTAGCTTTTAGAATGAATCATCCACGTGTGCTGTACAGACAGAAGTCTCTGGAAGGCAGGAGCTCCACGGCGGCCGGTACCTTGAACTGGCCGGGGGTCTCCAGGGTGCTGAAGTCCGGGGACGAGGCGATGCGCTCCTCCAGCGTCTGCAGGAAGACCCTCTGGAACTCCAGCATTTCGGGCAGGCTGCCGAAAAGAGACTCCATCTGGGGAGGGGGAGATCGCAGCTGACTCACAAACCACCACAGAACCACAATGTGGAAATGTGTGCCCACAATCCCACAAGTCTTCTGGCTGGTATATCTCAATGTACCACAGAGTGCTTTCAGTGCGATTTTATTTCCTAAATGCGCAACTGAGCAGTTCAGATCTTTTATGCCTGCTGCTGTGTGGTACCTCATTGAGGGAGATTTCGCATCTGTACATTTATTTATTTTTTTAATCCATTATTACATGCTGTGTTTGGGAAAGTCAGACTATGATGAGTCCGTATCTATGCAGATGTTGCGTTTGGGTTCTTATGGTTACGTCTGTCCTTGGATGTCTGTAAGTGACTTCAATTCCTCCACTTAGAAATGAATTATTTCTGTCTTTCTAAATCACTTACTGGTCTCAGAGGAAGTAATTTATTTTTATGTAAGTTTTTTTAGATCGGGGTTTTTCTTTCATTTATGTAACTTCATTAGAACAGCACAGGTTAGCTGAATCTCGTACAATTCATGGCAACAGTGTAGCTAAATGTGTGCAGAGAGTCACAGATGAAAATGAACATTCGAGCTGACTATGGTGCAATGTGCTGCATGCACCAGCACCCCTGCTGAAAGCTACATATTTGTCCCTATCAAACAAGCGCACAAAAATGACTAAATGAAAGGCAGAAAGACACACCTCATCCAGGCTGAGAAAGGGCTCTTCTTGTAGGGGCTTCAGGTAGACCTCAAACAGGCAGCTCAGGTCCTGGAGAGACAGAGGAAAGAGGAGAGAGGTGGAGTCATCACTCACAGACGGACGGACGGACAATGCAACCGGGCGACCGCTTCGCCGCTCAGTTCCACGCGCGCTCCGGGGACGAACCGAACCCCGTGCCACGCGGGCCCATTATCTCCGTTCAAACAAAGCGGCACACACTCGCGAGGAGAGATAGCCGCCTCGGGGCCAGAGAGGCCCCGTTTCAATTAAAGCGCAGTGCGTCTCCGGGGTCTCAATAGAGCGCCGTTTCTCAGCGGGACAGGGCCGGGTTCGGCTGCCAGGGAGCCGTCTGAAGACGGCAGCCGGCCGCCGCTGATAGCCCTCATTTACGCTCCGACTTTCTCATTAGGCTGATTAGCGCCGTTAGCGAAGCTAAAAAAACTGACGTGGCGGCGGCGGCGGCGCGAACCGTCAGCAGGTACGCTGTGTGCGGAGACATGGACATGGACATGGACATGGACGCATCGCACGAAGTCATCAGCCAAAGAGCGCTTAGAGGAGGAACCGGCCTCTTCTTCCACGGCTACTTAGCACGACTAGCGACGATCGCGTCGTCGATCGAGAGGGTGCTGTGTAACCAAAGTAGCCCACGAATCCACACACGCCTCTTATCACAAAAACGCTAGACACCGTTTGTGCTGAGACAGAGCGGGACGGGGGCAGGGGAGGACACGGAACGGGGTTTGGAAGGGACGATGCATAGGACAGCCAGACGGCGGCCGACGCCTCACCTTGACGTAGGACTTCTCGGTGTCCACCAGCTCCTGGATGACCTTGCGCAGCCTCTCGGTGATGGACATGTGGCGGGGGCAGGGCCGCGGCGGGTCCGGGGGGGCCCCCTGGGCCTCGGCTGCGCCCGCTGCGCCCGCTGTGCCCTCCTGGAACGTGTGGTACAGGGTGCAGGCGGTCTCGACGGTCTGCGGGCGGAGAACAGCACGACAGGCACGGTTACTGCGGGTCACTCTCCGGAACGTTCCAGCGCCCTGCTGCTGCGTGTGATTTCAACAGCAGCAGCTCACTTTTAAGCTACACAACACAGCATTCGCTTGCGGTTCACGCTCCTTTGAAATGGCTTCACGGTTCTCAAACACTCCCTCCGCAGCAGAACCCACACAGAAGTTATGTACTAATATTTCGAGGGCTTGAACTGCAATTGACCTGTGACAGTCTAATGGCCAGCAGTGGAGCAGCAGAGTAGAGTAACAGGGGCGAGACCAAACCTGGCACGCTACGACCAGCTAACGAGCGTAATCGCTCTGGCTGCCACAGGCTTCAATCCCTGTTTATGCGGGCAAACAAACCAAACCACGGGCAAACAAATCCAGTTACAGCAGCTGAAAGCACCTTAGCTGAGCCCAGGCAGGAAATGACACGGCGTGCGTGTGGAGAGGGTGAGCACAGGCTACAGGGAAACTCACACCCTCTGACTGAAGACCAACGTGTGACCTATTAGCTCACATTTAAACAGCCAGCTAATTAAGAATGACAAGACTATCTGTCAGAGCAGAGAAGGACATACGATGGAAAAAAAAACTAAAATGTTTTGAACTGTCTGGCAAAAAGAGACTTCCCCCAACATCCAGCTAACACACAAGGACGTGAACTTCCGTGATTCCATAATACTTAGAGGAATCTTTGGACAAAGCAATATGATTTACAACAAGCTATTTCTCAGAAAACCAATGGAAAAATGATTAATATTGATCTCTAGTCAGAGATACATCAGAAACGGACAAGTATTGAAAACACCCAGCAAGACAAATGGTACCGAGAGACCTTTGCTTCACTAAAGAGTATAGCTTCAGATATAGTAAAAAAAATAATAAATAAAAAAGCCAAAAACGCAAAAACTCATTTTTAATGAGCGATGAACTCTTAAACATTTTTAAGAGTGTATGACTAATGTGGCATGCTACTGTTCTGTTTTCAGTGCCCGAATGAATAAAGGTTACTTCAAGCAAAACACAGACCACGCCATGCAAAAGCAAGCTATTTTTACAGTCCAGCTTATTATTCTCCAAAAATAGCAAGTATTCCTCCTGTCAGTGTCAGAGGCGCACTGAAGTATGTGTCTGTTCCAATAACAAAGCTCTCAGGTTTAGCATCCACTCAAGCCTGAACACTAATGCAGCATTACACCGCTAACAGCAACAGCAACAACACCAAGACAGACGCGCCGAAACGCAGGCCCGGTCCTAGCCCTGTAAGACGCCTCCGAATCGCGGCGACTCGTCACCCGGGGCCCAGCGTTACCAGGAGAACGGTCCCCTCCGAGGCGGTCTGCTCGGCCACGCAGTCGGAAACGTCGCCCAGGAGACGCGCCAGCTTGTCCTTCAGCCGCCCGAGGAAGAGGACGGCGAAGCCGAAGAGTTCCTCCGTGCCTTCCTCGCCCTCCTCCTCCTCTTCCTCGCACCAGAACCAGCACATGGCTGGGGGGGGTTGAGGGGTGGTGGTGGTTGATGCCCCTCGCGGTAGGACCGCGGGTTCGGGACGGCGGTCTGTTTCGGGAGCGAGCGAGCGCGATCGAGCGAGGCCGGTCTCCTTCAGTCCCTGCTGCCCCTTAATCCAGGCCCAATCCCCCCCTGCACGGGCCGGTTCCCACGCCGCCTCTCTCTCCCCTCCCCCGCCCCCGTCCCCGCGTCAGTCGCGTGGCTGTAAGCCCGGATTACACGCACGCTAAAGGCCATATGCTCGATCCAGCGATTTAGGCCACCTGACCTCGATGCGCGAGCCTTACTGGGCGGGGCCCGAAAAGGGTGTCAGGAGCTTCTTTTGGGAGCCGGCGGCCAATCATAATGGAGGAGAGATCTAGAGGAGCCTGGAGGGTGGAGGCTTTCAATGAAAGGCAGGGCACAGTATTAAGATCTGCCAACAATGCCTGACCCTGCATATAATGAGCTAGGAAGTTCAGAGATGAATTTGATGAAGTTCAGCTTCAAAATGACTGTGATTTCTCATTATTATCAAGAGCTTTCAAATGAAGATCAGTGATCTGGGTTTCACGTGATGCCGCAAAAAAAAATGTTTTGGAGTTGAAGCAGTGAGGTTTTAGGTCACCGTTTTTTAAACACCGTTCAGACAAAGGAGGGGGGGCTGATTTGTTTTTTTTTCTCAGAACTTGACAGAAAAGTCTCCCCCGACGTGGGTATCTTATCGTCTTCGACAGGGCATTTCAGAAGCCCTCTTCCAGGAAAGTCCTCTTTCAACTCTTTCAGTCCACCATGGAGGGACCGACCAGCCCGATAACAAACGCAGCCCCAGAACAGGGCCTGTACAGCGGGGGAGGGGGGGGAGCAGAGCCTTTCCCCCTGACGCCTCCGCTTCCTCCAGCTCTGGCCGTCGGCTCCGTCTGGCCCCGCTACGCCCAGCCGGGGAGCCCAACAGGAAGTGATGTAAGCGCTCTGCTCCATGTCACAGCTCCTGCTCTCTGTGCAACACTAGGGCTGAGCCGCAGAGCCGCGGCATGTGTTTGACTCCAAGGGTGAGAAACTGAAAGTGCCACCGCCCCCTGCTTTTAGATGTGCGGCATGGTTTGGACCGCCCTGCGTTTGGCTGCACTGCCTTGTTGTAGCTCTGCTGCGGTTTGGTCATACGCCACTGTTAAATTAGTTTAAAAAAAAGATCAAAAACTGACATTTTTTTTACATTCGTTTCCTAAGAATGCTGGCAGACACGCAAACAAATATGCAGGCACACACACACATGCAAGCTAATACTCACACGTACACACTCAAAATCCCACTCAAACTCACACGCAAGCCAACGCATCACTCTGAGGAAGTGATATTTCACACGGTTATGATTAGCCCTGCTCAGACCTGTACTTTGTATCCAGATATATCTAGATGGCGTCTATATTCAGTCGAGACGGATGTCAGTTCACACCTGGCATCAGAATGCGTCTCCAGTGACCACTTGCGATCGGATCTCACTTCCCCGGCTAAGTACGCAAATAAACACGTACATCATTTCTGTTTGCAAAGACCAAATTTGCGTTGTTGTTTTTAAAAGGCAGGAGGCAGCAATGCGCTACCTGTGCCTGGTCTGCCGGAAATTAAAAGACGTCGTCTTGAGGTGTTTGATTTTACGTTGGCATTGCTGCCATTTCCCCTTCCATCTTTTTCAAAATCTCCTCATGAATTGCCCGGTTGCGATACGAGTTTCCGTTGTACCGACTCTTCGGCCCAAACGGAAATCAGACAGCGTGTCTCGTGTGTACTCCATCTATTTTGACCGTTGTTGTGGCTTCTTTTTCTTGTTTCGCACTTATAATAATATAACGCTGTTGGCGCACGAATGAGTACTTCCGCTTACTCAGAGGACGTGAGTTGACTAGGCGGTCCTTCAATGTGGCCCAGGACGCGTTCGTGTACACACCGCTAAAAGAATGTGGCCATATGGTAAATGGACTGCATTTATATAGCGCTTTTATCCAAAGCGCTTTACAATTGATGCCTCTCATTCGCCAGAGCAGTTAGGGGTTAGGGGTTAGGTGTCTTGCTCAAGGACACTTCGACATGCCCAGGGCGGGGTTTGAACCGGCAACCCTCCGACTGCCAGACAATCGGTCTTACCTCCTGAGCTATGTTGCCCCATAGCTCAGGAGGTAAGTGACCCAGACCACCTCCGAATGTGCTCTGAGTGATCGGATCTCAATGTGTCTTGGGCGCATTCACACCTGTAGTTAGAGCTGTTCGCTTGTGATCGGATCGCCCAAGACGCATTTTAATGCCAGGTCTGAACAGGGCCGTTGATGCTGTTCTCTACGGACAGAGCGGTGCTGATTTCGGGCTCATCTCCCTCGTACCTTCTTGTTGGGGTCTGTCCCGTTGCCGGGTCGAGGATTCAGCTGGCCGTCCTCAAAGCTGGGCCCAACCGATCCGCTAGGGACGTCTGTGACACGAGCCATATCTGGAGCGAGAAAACCAAAAGACGCGGTTTATTTACCATACTTTCACCTCTCTTAGCTGTGAAGACCAGAGGAAAAAACCATACTGGAAACGTATAATACACAGGCTGCACCAATAAATGACCGAAAACCATCTTTCGAACCCCCTTCCTAATGCAACACGGGGTCATGTTCGCGCTACTGAGCTAACGTAATACTAGAGCCTAGCTAGGATAATTTGATTATGTTAGTGTATCTGGCAGGATTGTTTTTGTATGATTAGGTGTGATTCCAGTGCTAGTTTGTACTTGGTAGGATTCTTGCTTGCTGAACAAGCTTACTCTACAGGGTTGGAGTCCTGATCGATGTGGTCACTTCTGGCACTACGATCCTTACTTCACTCTAGTGTTTCTTTTGCGCCTCTACATCATGAAACCTATGCACTTGTTGTACGTCGCTCTGGATAAGAGCGTCTGCTAAATGCCTATAATGTAATGTAATGTAGAGCGCCTACTGGAATGTCGAGCCAAAATGGCTGGCTATGAGTCGGTTCTCTTTCTTTCCTAATTTGGTCGCGAGCCGTACGCAGTGTAAACGAGCAGCGCGAGGAGTTCAAACGCAGTGCTGAAGCGCGTCGCGCGGAGCGCCGTCAGTAGCAGCAAGCACAGGGACGTATAGCGCTGTGGGACAGACTGCAGAGGAGGCACTGACACACAGAGCACACTTTGGGAAAACAGACGCATCGGTGGTACAGTGCACCACCAGTCCGGATTAAACGAGCACAGATCTAATTACACAGACTGCCCCCTGCATGTGGGAGTTCTTCATCGGCCTTTTCCCCTCTCCTCGGGGCCTGGAGAGAGAACGGAGCCTACTCACGCCTACACATAAAGAATCTGTGGACAACTCTTTTCACTCCGTACCAACAGCACACTGCGACGTCTTAAACGCACAAAACAACGAGTGATTAACACTGTGCGGTCAACAGCCAGAAATGCGAAACCACGGCGCAGTATGAGACCGTGACCGAAAAGCTCGCCGAAATCCAATTTTGGAGCACAGCGTGATAAACGTGGAAATGCTTAGGTCTCATTGTTTAACACAACTGTTAAACTCCCACTGCTTTTGCACGACACTGAAGAGGCAGTACCGCGGTTCTACACAGACCACGGAGACAGAGCGCACGTACTGCCCGCTTCTGCGATTAGCATGAATATGTTGAGGTCTGATTAGTTTATCGTATTAATCCCATATTCTAAACAGAAAAATCCCCCGGGCAATATTTTGTTTCCAGACCGAACTGTCTAGCAATCCGTCCCGAGGTCCTATGAATAGCCACATCCTTCGAAAGGCCATTTTGGCAAAATGACCCAGCGGTGTTCGCGAGAGAAGCACGCCGTCCGTCATTTCCTCCTCATAATTAAAACAGCGGGAGCAATTACATTCTGCTCATCCAACCCTAGCCAATCACAAGCTGCTCATTTTGCTGTTACAGCCCAATGAATCTCTGGCTGCTACATGGCCGAGGTGTGCAGTGCAGCTGTAACATGCCCTCTGGTGGCCAAATAGATACACTACAGGCATATAACACAGGTACATGACATTTAACACAAATATAACCGTAAAAGGGGTGAAACAAAGGCAACCTGTTCCACCATATTTTACTACGAGGAGTACGACAGGCAGACAAGGATTGGTCACTGGCTTTTCTGTCTATCTCTGTCTGTCTCTGAATGTGAAGGTGGCATAAGACATCACACTAGCTGGTCAAGCGTCCACCTAATGGAGGATTTTAAAACATACTGTTCTAAGTACCATCTAAGGAGTGTGGAAACCTGTTCCTTATATCCCACTTCCGCAGTAATGACAGCAGAGTCCTTACATAGGACAACTTGCATCGCTTGCCTTAATTTAATACAATCTCGCTCTCTCTTTCCCCCCATACACTCCTTCCATCTCTCCCCCTCCCTCTCTCCCTCCGGTACATTTAGTACTTTGTCCAAAAGTACAACAGTGGTACACCAACTAAGAATCAAACCTACCATTTTTAGTTTAGATGGCAGGGAAAGCCAGCGGTTTAACCACTGTGCAATACTGCATCAAGACTATAATTACCATGACACGCACAATTCACTTCATTAATTATTCGTCTGAATCTTTCAAATGATGTCTGCAACATACTGATACTTTCATATGCTATGACTGTGAATGAAAAAAATTGCTTTTCATGCTGTTTGCATATGCTATTGCAATAAGCAGACATTGTAAGCATGCAAAAAACTGACACTTTCCTTTTTTTAAGAGTTAATTTAAAAGATGAAGGCGAGTGTTTAAAATAAGACGTTTCAAATAACATATTTTTGAAGCATTTTAAGTTTTCATCAGCCATCCTTTCACCATCATGCCAAACTGGGCACTGAACAATGCAAAACAGCTCTTACCTTCAGTATAAATGAAATCCTCTTAAATCATGTATTTTCATAAGAAACCTATGTCCTTTTAGCTTTTACTCCCTGCAAAAAGCTGGCAGTACATTACTGTTCCCGAAAAGAAAAGAGTTGCCAGTTGGTGGAGGTTTGGACCCAAACACCACGCGGATCCGACCTCTCAGGTCTCACAAAGCAGTAGGTTATCAAGTCTGTCCACAGCCGGAATTCCCAGACACCAGGGAACTATGACTCATACTTCAGACAACGAATCCTGCACATTATGATAAATAATTACTGTGTCAAATAAGCAACTCTCAATGCATCACACACGCCGGTCCACATCAGTGTGGAAGAGACTGATGAAATGTTTTCACTTTTATGTGCGCAGTATGTGACGGGAAGGAAGTGGGCGGCAACTCGTCTGTTTCCAGTGAATGTTCATAGAGTGACAATGTCCATCCAGGTTCTTTATCTCTCGCCCGCTCGTAGTTACCATTATCTTTGCCACAAGGAGTGAATTCAAATGACCATAAATATTAAAGTAACTGTATTAAAGTAACTTGTCTACATAGAAATGTTATTTTTAATTATTTACTTTCATTTTGTCTAAAAGCTATTTTCCAAAGAAAAAGAGGAACTAAAACACCGCTGAAATAAACAGTACTGTGGTGAGCTGGAACCATCAAACGAGACAGGAGAAGTAGAACGTCAAGCAGAGCAGGTTTACCACATGAGCAGCTTTTAATACACTGGAACTCATTCGCTGAAACCTCTCAAAACTACGTCATGTTGGTTTTAACAAGGCCGAGTTTGACTCACTGACTGCAGACTACACAGACCTTTTTGTACCAATTTCCATGAACAGGAAAGTAAAAGGATTCCATTTTTCTGTAAACTCACAATGATTATTGTAACAATACAACTGCAAAAAGGGGGAAATATTGGGCTGCGTTTTTATAACCAGTAACTGCAGGACTGCGTTATGAACAGTGCGTAGCTGCATGGCTACGTTATGAACAGTGCGTAACAGCACCAGGGTCAGAGAGTCTAATGGCGGAGCCCCTGTCGTACCTGAGGGTGTGTGGTTGCCGTGGTGCTGGTCCAGGAACTCCTCCAGGAGCTGGGATTGGCTGGGGGGCGGGGCCGGCGGGCAGAGGTCGCCGGGGTCGGAGCCCCGCCCCCCGGGGACCGGGTCTTCCCGACGGAGGGTCAAGTCGAGTGTCCGCTCGCCGAAGAGCGCCTGCATCAGGCCCAGGTCCAGCGTGGACACGCCCTTTCCGTTCAGGACCGTGATCTCATCTCCCGCTCGTAGTCCTGCAGAGGAGGACGTGCTCAATACCATGTAAAAACAACACCACCAACCACCACCCAACAACACCACCACCACCACCCAGGCCCAACGCCGAGGTCTAAAACCACATCCCCCTCTCTTTACACCATCAGTGCACTCTTGTGCTTAGGATATTGCGTAACTGCTGGTCTGCATCTCTAGTGTCGACAGACCGTAACATTTAAACCCAATATAAAATAATAACATTATAAAACAATTTGGAATAAAATGAAAAAAAGAATGATTCCATTCATCGGCTGAACATACATTCCACTTATTGGCTGAACATACGTTGCATACACGCTAAGGTCAGAGATCTCAAATTTTTCAAATGGCGGACGCCTGACGAATCCCTCCATGCACAGGAAATCGGGATTTCAGCGCGGAATCCAAAGGGGAAATCGACGCGAAGGCAAGGCGTACCCTCGGCGAAGGCCAGGCCCTCCGGGAGGACCTCGCTGACAAAGACGCGGCTGTTCCCGAATCCGTCCACGTGGCCGGTGACGGCAAACCCTGCCACACAGAGCGCGGGACGGGTGAGGTCAAAAGTCAAAGGTCAAATGACATCACTTCATCTGTTACACTACACTCTTTATATGCTAAGCAGAAAACAGCCGTGTTGGATTAAAACCCCTACAACCACGTTGGATTAAATATGCACATTCACTAGCTTTAACAGGTACACGCTGGAAACAGGCCTAAACACAGGCACACACGCATTCCCTAACACAAAGTGACCTCACAATGTTACTGGAACGTTTTGTCAATGTTATAACATTGCCGCTACATGGCAGCAACATTGTGAAAACGTTTTGTGTTAGCTGGGTACCCGGTCGATCCCGTTGACTCACCAAAATCAGCTGCGCCGTCCTGGCGCGACATGTATAAGGTGCACACGTTCAGGGGCAGGACCTCCAGCTCGTCATACAGCTATAAACAGGAAGTAGTCAGCGGGTGAGGGGGTTCACGGGTGAAAGAGCACTCATCAGCACCAGCGAGGCCTGGCTTTGCCAGGAAGTGAATTGCATAGGAAGGGCTGAGACTCCTCACCAGCTCTTGCACGAGGTCCTTGGGCGCAGGCGTGCTGACTTCCGCGTTCTGACCCACCCGTCTGCGCAGTCGGAGGCAGTGCTGGCTGGGGTCCAGCTGCTTCAGCTGCAAAAGGGGACAGCACCTGGGTTAGCCTGGTCTTGTGACACACAGTTACAGAGTTACCGGCTTGAGGCTAAAGGTAGCATATCCACCCTGGTAGGGACTGTTGAAGTTACACTACAGAGAAGTGACCTTCATGACATACACAGCCTGAACTTTGTGGTCCTGTGAGGCACAGGAAGTGACACGTATGGTTATACTGAGACAGTGACTGCAGAATATAAAATTAATGATATAATAATAATAATAATAATAATAAAGCTTTATTTATATAGCACCTTTTATACATAAAATGTAGCTCAAAGTGCTTTACATTCAGCACTAAGATCAAAGAAATTACAAAGAATGATATGAACCCATAAAAATGGAGGCAGAACAAGCACTGTACTGGGGATGTGTGCGCGCGTGTGTGTGTGTGTGTGTGTGTGTGTGTGTGTGTGTGTGTGTGTGTGCGTGCGTGCACGTGAGTGTGTTTCTGAATTACAGCTGGAACAAAGCAGCACTTTTTCCATTTCACTCGGCACAGACAGGTGATGAGGGACAGCCTGCTGCTGGGTGAGTCATCACAGCCATTGTGCCCGAAGACACCTGAGCTGTCAATCAAGCGCACAGCTGCTGTGCCTCCGGAGGGTGGCAGGGTGATGAAAGGTGCGGGGGTGGGGGGCGGGACTCCTGTACATGTCATCCTGTCCGACCAATCGCCTCAACAGCACAAAGAGGACTGGCACAATGACACGGTGTTCTCTTTCTCCCATAAGGACTAATGGGCCAACTGTGTCAAGACGAAGCTTGCTGCGCGTACCAACAAAAATAAAAAATAACCAATCAAAGAAATTAGCCAAATTAAAAAAGGAGCAATGTTTTCTGGGAATTTTTCAATAGCGACGGGAAGGACAATCAGAAAAACAATGCCAATTTGTCACAGTGGGAGCAGTAATGAGACACATAAGTGAGCTTGAGAACAAGCCTCATGATTAATGGTCTAATTAGGACCCATTTCTAACAAGTCTCCATCTCGCTGGTCATACCTTGCAGGCCAAGGACAGCACATCCTCCACGCTGTGCTCCTGCTTCACGGCCACGGACAGGATCTGCTGGTCCGGCATTAGCATTAAGCAGGCCTGGGTCTCCGAACTGATGTCCCAGTGGCTGCCATCGGGTGGTGCTGTTGAGCACTGGTTGGCCAAGCCGTCCAATCTCTGCATCCCAGGGAGAACGAGACCGCAGACCCATTCAGCGATGTTAAAACGTCACATAAATCCACTTACGACCTGCGCGTCTCACAAGGGTTACTGAACATTACTAATCACGCAGTCTTTTAATTTGCTTGATAGTCTGAGTGAGGTCATCGTCCGCGTAATAATTTACTAATTTTTGACAGTCAGCTTTTATTAGAAAGGTTGAGGATAATGTTCGTAAAGCCACGTTCAGCAACCTAATTTGTGAGCACTTCAACACCATCTTCCTCTGGGAATTTGAACAGTATCTATTCTCAGGTACATAAAACGTTTCCAAACAAAGCCTTTCCACTCCGGGAAGGACTACAACAATGGAGCCCATGTGAGCGGCCATGTAATCCGGGGACATCGGTAATTTCAGACTGCTCCTATAAATATCTGGGTAATGGAACTTGGTTTTTGTTTGGCGTTCAGTGGCTCAGAATGCTTAACAAAGGGAGCACTTTTCAGGCTTTCGATACTAAGGGAACACAAAAGTGCGCCACGGAACAAAGATATATTCAAACAATCTAGCAATGAACCCATACAGAAACAAGAGAAAATAATGCAATGAATATCATTTAAACAGATATACCGAAAAATACCATCGTTTTTAAAAAAGATGGCTTTTTTATAGTCATTAAAGCAGTATATATTCTTCAAAGCAGAGTATGTTCCTTGTCATAGCGTGAAGCCAGCTTGTCTGTATAAGTCACAGCCATAAGTAGCCTAAGAGGATTTTGGATTTGGCAGGGGTGAGGGGCGGGGGGGTGGGCGGGGTGGGGACGGGGGTGCGCACATAGAGGCCACTGTTCCTGGGGTTCCTCCTGGAAACCATTTGTGGGAGCAGTGCCCAGAAACGCCCAAATTCACTCCTGTGCAGATCGGTGTTGTACCACATCTATAGCAGCTCTTTGATCTTGGCCAGAAACTATTGGGCACAACAATCCTAACAGGTACTGCAGGTAGACCAGGGTACTCCCCCCCTGTGAGAGAAGGCCTCTGGATTGGTCCCGTGGTTTTCAGGAGCCATCCTGACTCATTAACTGGCAAGAAAACGAAGCCGTAAAACGAAGGAGTTGAACAAACTCCATAAAACAGACGTTCGGCTCCCGTGACATCAGTGCCGACGAGGTAAAAAAATAACCCTGAGAGACCAGCGCTCTGTGAACGCCGCTGCTGTTCGGCCGAGATCGTCTGAACAACCGCTCCAGACACAGACAGAAAGCAGTTCATTCTGCTTGTTAATTTCCATGCGCCTGCTTTCTGAGGTAATGGTTTTTTTAGTAGCGCCGTTGCGAGGGGTTTCCCTGGGAGAGGTTACGCAATGGGCAGCACGCGCCGCCGCGCCCCGCCCCTTTTCCGACACGCCCCGGCGTGGAGCATCCGGAACATTCCGACGCTACCGTGCGCCCATTCATTCGCGGCGCCGTTTTTCCGCCGGGCCCCGCCAAGCCCCTCCCAACCCCCGCCCCCCCCCCCCAGGTGTGCGCGCTTCACATCCGGCGAATAACCCGATAGGAGGATTCAAAGCCTAAACCTCACCCGGCCTCGGTCTCCTCCCCTCGCTGGATGAGAGGGGCCGCTTTCCAAACGTTCGCTTCGGTTGTTCTCCTTACGGAGGGAAAGAAAACATTTTGGGACGATTTAAACCGCCGGTCCCTCGGGACGCTGGCTAACGGGCCCGTGAGGAGCGCCTGTTCTTCGCGAGCGCGGGGGGGTATACGTGAGTAACTGAGGAATCCCAGTGACATAACAATCTCCCCTGCACCCCTCACCCCAAAACCCCTGTAACCCCCCTCACCCCAGCCCGTACACGTGGCAGCCTTGTGCCTTTATCCCCAGAACACCGTCGACAAATCACTCGCCTTTCGAAACAGCTGCGGTGCTTATCCGCAGCATACCTAGGCCCCACTAAGTGTGCCCCCACATCAGAAAACAGGGGACCCACAAGATAATTAACTTAACTATAATCTTCCTGACACCTGAGAACACAGCAGTAAAAAAAACATGCCCTTGGAGCGAGGAGGAGTTCTCTAACGAGAGAGGACGGGGGGAACAGTCACAGTCAGGCCCCGGTTTTAAAAACGGCCGCAGTCATCGACTGATCAACAGCCACCTTTTCATCCGGGGCGGAGAGACGCTCGCTGGGGCGACCGTTCAGATCTAACGGGGAAAATCACAAGCTTTTCATTATGCCTGAAGGAAGACCTCATCCCGGGAGAGTTAGAATCACCTCCAGGAAAAAAAACAAACAAACAGGGGCCCGCCTCTACATCGCAGGCGGTTTAAAAAGGCCATAACTGCATTACAGCCGGTTTGTATGAAAGGCAAGCCTTGTGCTCGCGGTAATGCCTGTTTGTACTCAGCGTGAATCGGGTTTAGAGACTGGACACCCTCTCCGTATGTCGAACCCAGGGCACCAGCCTACCTGCTAGGGTAAGCCAATGTGTTGATGCCCTGACTACTACTACAGCTTGAGCTACTATCAACATAACATACACGTCTCTCAGCCTTGAGAAAAAACACATTCTACACAGAGCCACCACCAATTACGTAAGGGCAATGTTTTACGAGGGAACGTGCTGTGCCTCACGCAGCGTGCTGCAATAATGCCTAGGGACACGAGTTCAAATCCCTACTACGCATATGACCCCTGAGTGGAGGTACGACCCTCAGACCCTGTCAGTCAATGGCTGCCCAGTGTTAGGGACAACAACAGCCGATAACCCTGGTATACGCTGTTGCAGAGTTCTAATTCTTCACCGCACTGGTGACTGAGTCTCCTGTGATTCTAGATCTCAGATGGACAGAGAGGATGGGAATGGTTCCCTGTGACTGTAGACCTCATAAGGACACAGTGGATAGGAAAAGTCCCTTGTGACTGTTGATCTCAAAAGGACACCGTGGATGGAAAAGGTCCCTTGCGACTGCAGACCTCAAAGGACACAGTGGACGGGAAAAGTCCCACAGGTTCCTGCAGGACGTCCGACTCACCTCTGAGCTGCCGGGGGGAAGATGTCCTCCGCTGCTACCCTCGAAAATCTGCAACACGGGAGGGGAGAAAAAAAACACACGCTCAAGACCCATAAAAACGATCGCAGCTAACCCTTCAACCCGGGGCAGCGCTGTAAATAGACGCCAGTTCCTATTCTCTGCGCTTAATTAAAAACCGTCCATGTCGGCCACCAGCTTTGATGCTATTCTCATCCGGACTGAAGTAAAAAATAGCGTCTGGGGTTTCGCTGGATGTAATAAGCGGCGCGGCGACGGTCGAAATTACAGCTCCTGGCGACGGGTGGATGAAACGGGCGGTTGGGGTGACGACGGCGGGAGTTTGGTCGACCAGGGCCTTCCCCCGCTCGGGGCCGCCGTCCGTCCCGCTGCGGTGGGCGCGCGCAGACGTTTAGCCTCCGGCGCGGGTGACCGAGCCGGTGAAACTGGCGCTAACTCGAGGCTCCGCGGCCGCCGAGGGTTCGCTTTTTTCGGCGTGACGGAAAGCGCGAGGGGGGAACCCCCCGCTGCAGCCCCCTCAGGGCTACACCACCCCCGACCCGCCCCCCCCCCCAACCGAGAGCTGCCAATCCAGCGTCGCCGCGGGAACAGCGACGGCGGTAAAACGAATTAGAGCAGAAACGTGCGCCGTGGAAGCTGATGGAAAGTATCGCAAAAGCACGTCATGTCTGAACTGCAGCGGACACAGAACGAGAGAACCACCCCTGAGAGAAGAAGTGAGAAAGTTCCCCTCGCTGTTAATACAAGCCCCTCTTTTTTAAAAGCAGGGAATTTTCCGGAGCAAATCGTCGACGCACGGAACTGCGCGCAGCCAAGACTCGCTGGGCCGTGCGTCTGGACGGAAAGAGGGGGAGGGCGCAGCCCGTGCGGAGGCGCGGGTTCGAGCGGGTCTCTTGTTCCGCTGGCACGCGTGCGCACGCGGCGGTACGTGAGGTATTCCGTGAGGGAGCGCTAAGCCCGCGGGGGCTTTCCCGGGGACTGTGGTGGATTTCCCTGAGGGCAGCATCGGCTCATCGCCCGAGGGTCGAGTTTCAGGAGCGCGTGCGGTTCAGCGCGCCGAGCGGACGCCCCGAGACGAAGTGCGGCATGATGGGAAGGAGCAGCTTTTGTTCGGTCGTTGTACCCATCATCAGGAGAGCACACCTCCCCTACTACACCCCTCCCTGAAAGGGAATAAAATATTTCCATTTAAACTTTTCTTATCACAGTTATGCAAACGCATAAACAAAAAAGCTCTCCTGACAGAAAAGCGGAAACATGTTCCGAGGCTCTGATTGGGCGAACAGGCAGCGCGGTCCGCGTGGACCGTCGGCTCACTCGTGAGCTGAGACGCAGGCGATGGCGGAGAGCGCGTTTCCGTTATCCCGCTGCGTTCGGTCACGAGCCGTCGAAGCGTGCCGGGGGGGAAGTCCCCCCCTCCCTCACTCAACGTCAGAGGAAACAAAATGGCGTAAGACTCCCAGGCGGGCCTGTCCTGAAGCCTACCGCTCCTCCAAACACTTTTTACAGACAGGAAGCGGGCCTCCCGGTACGGGCTTCACCTCCTCCGCTCACGTCCCCCCCCCCCGAAGGTGATTAAAAGGTATTTTTATTTAGTTCCGCTGTGTCAGAAACCACCCGGACGAGTAAAACCGGAGCTCCAGGCCCCGGGCCCCGCAAAGCGAGGGACCCTTTGATAATCAGCGGACACGGCGGCCTGCGCAAACCATCTGCCGGTCCCCGCGGAGACCGACGCAGCTTTCCGCAATTTGCCGCACGCGGCTCTTAATAATTCATCCTCAATTTCTGTTTGCTTTTCCGTCGCCGGCTCCGCGTGAAATTATGCGGCGGCTAACCGGGTCTCATTACAAAGGGTCATAAGTACCGAGGGATCTCTAATCACCCGGCATATGCCAGGAAGCAATGCCGCATGCATTTTTAAAGTGGAGGGGGGGGGGCGGGATTCGGGGGTGGGCGAAGAACATTTTAGTGCGTTTCTGGATTTTGGCCAGTCATCTCTTGGCCAGCGGAGACGGGACTGTTTTGTTTTGTTTCCGTTTGTTTTTTGTTTCTTTTTTTTTTTACATTTCTTTTTCAAATCCACAGCAGAAAAAAGCTGGACGGGAAACGGGTGACACGCTAGGGAGGGAATGACAGCGCGCGCCAGCGTTTCGTTTGAGAGACGGACGCAGCGAAGCAAAAGCTGGCTACTCCACATCCTCTCGCTGGAGCGAGAGAGAGAGAGAGAGAGAGAGAGAGAGAGAAGAGAGAGAGAGAGAGAGAGAGAGAGAGAGAGAGAGAGGAGAGAGAGAAGAGAGAGAAGAGCAGAAGAGGAGAGAGAGAGAGAGAGAGGAGAGAGAGAGAGAGAGAGAGAGAGAGAGATCTGGGAAGCCGACGGTAAAGACGACAACGCTGACCATTTATCTCCGGGACTGTAACACAGAGGCATTAACAGGGATACCATATGCTCCCCCGGATCCAAAAATAGACACCCTAGAGCCTGTGAGGAAAATGCTGTAGAAGGCAGAGGAGAAGGAGGAGGAGGAGGAGGAGGAGGAGGTGGAGGTGGAGGAGTAAAGAGGGAGGCTGGAAAACACATCAATAACGGACGATGGCCCTCGCAAAAAAACCCGACTGGAAAAACAAGTCTCTCTCCCCCTGCGCCGTTTGCAGCTTCTGCCACTTCACGTGACTGATGGCTTTACAACTGCCCCCTGCTCTCAGCAATCAAAAAGGGCCCAGGCTGGGTAACTGCCGGGCCACGGCTCTCGTGAGCCATTCACCGCAGCACAGGGAGCGGTTAAAATAAAACTTTATCAAATGGCTTCGGTCCACAACGCAAGGCTCTCAACTACAAAACCGCCTTCAGGTGGAACTGCCTAATGCGGAACACAGACGTTCTCAAACTAGCACGGGCTTACCCCTTCGGGGTACGTAGGATATCCCTCGGAGGTACTTAAAATACACTTTGTAATGGCATTTTAGGACAAGCTGTTCTCCAACTCAACCCACTGAAATATATGTTTATTTTATTTTACATGAAAAAACAAACAGGAGGCCAGGTTACAAGTAAAATACATGCAACTAAATAGCGGTCGGTGTGGATTTAGCAGTTTGGTCTCGCACGATCGCAGAGAAGCCATCGCATTCAGCAGCGGCAGCAGTGGTAAAAAATAACTTTAAAAAAAAAACTGGTGACTAAAACTTACAATGTTTTTTTTAAACAACACAGTGCCTCTCTGCATACTGATGGAAGTAATAACATATGCTTGCATACGCTCCACTAAGCAACCTCATCCATTTTATTATTATACTTGTTATTATTATTGTGTTATTATGGCAGAATATGCATCACTCCGCTGCTGCTCTGAGCGTGTGCAGAGGGCAGGTCCCGTACCTGTGAGACGGGCTGCCTCTTCTCCCGGCCGCGCCTGGTCAGGCTGTCCAGCCCCTTCAGGGAGGAGAACAGCCGCCTTTTGTTCCGAACCCCCTGGGAGACGGAGCGGGAGCGCTTCCGCAGCGTGGCCTCGTCCCGGGAGCAGATCTGAGAGAGAGCGAGCACACACACACACACACACACACACACACACACACACAGATAGACACACACACACACCACATAGACACACACACACACACACACACACACAGAGAAGACACACACACACACAGGACACACACACACACACACACACACACACACACACACACCACACATGCAACACACATATGCACACACACACACAAACAGGCAAACAGGCACACCAGGCACACAACACACATCCACACGCACGCACACGAACACACAACAACACAACACACACACCACATAGACACAGACAACACAGGCTGACGACCCACAGACACACACACACCACATAGACACACACACACACACACACACACACACCACATAGACACACGCACACACACACACACACACGCACAGGCACACACACACACACACATACACACATCAGAACAGAGTGAGAACAGGATTCACCATTGTGCAAGAGTAACACTTTTTCCTTCAGAGGTACAGCACGAACACCATGACCTAACTAAATAATGTCACATCCCATTTAAATGTCACGGCTACATAAACACAAAGGTTTTCTGTACGAACTCTCTCACAGACAGCCAGGGGGATGAATTCATCTCAAAGGGCGGGCCAGGACTCACCAGGGCGTGGAAGGACGACACCGAGAAGATCCCCAGACGGCCCAGGGCCATCTTGGAGGGCCGCCCAGCGGCGGCCAGGAGGCTCTTGGGGTTGGGGAGCTCGCCGCCCTGCAGGCTGGAGAGGTAACAGCGCAGGCGGAACAGGTCCACGTTGAACTTCTCCAGGTTCTGCTCCCACTGCTGGATCTGTGGGCACGGGGGGGGAGGGGCTGTAATGGCTTTCAGATGTGCCCCTGAGCCTGGCTGCGATGTAAGGGTGGGGACGTGGGGGAGGGGATATGGAGATGGGGGAGGGGCAGATGGGGGGGGGGTTCTAAACCCTTCCTGACATGTCTAAGAAGGAGGAGGACAAGGAACAGAACGGCAGCAGAGCCCAGCTCAAACCCAGTAAAAACCCGGGAAGTCCGGGAACTCACTCACACGACGTAAATTAACTCAAGGGGGGCTTACGGTCTTGACTGGGCTCTGTTTTATGAGAGAAACCCACATTTTTTCCCAAGCAGGAGACATCCATTACTATTGTTCTTCATTACTCATTTAAAGAGCATGTATGAACCTCCCTGCCTTTTCTACACAAACTCCATCAGACACAACCTCCGGGCCCGTCCGCATTCGAAGTGCAGTTTGGCTGAGAACGCTTGGCAAACGCCAGTACAACGCCAGTACAACGCCAGTACAACGCAGATGGTGCGATTCCAACTCAGGACCCCAGCATATCAGGTGAGCTTTGCCGTTAGTCATGTTTCACGATGACAGTGACCTCATTACTAAGCATGGCAGACTTTATTTAGAAGTGACCACATCCTGGCTTCGCGCCTCTAATTTCCCCACTGAATCGCTGAGCAACGATCAACATCGAGGTAACCTAAAGGATGCGAGCGCAGGGAAATACGGTAAGGTAACACCGGGAAAGGCACCGGACCGAACTCGACAAACGCTCGCCTCAGGCCTACCGATGCCAGCGTCATTACTGTGAGAGGGGCTGAGAATGTCACCCGGTAACCGTAGGATTTGGGTGCCCCCGGGCGCGCTGGTGATCACGCCAGCGCAGCTCAGACATGATGGATTATGAACCGCGAGCGCTTCCTGTAACTGGACCTTTTCCGCTTCTCTTAACGATTCATGGTTTTTCATCGGCCATTTAAAAGCTCATGAAACAGCGTCGTGGCACAGCACAACATCTCTCTCTTCCTCTCTCTCTCTCCGCCCTTCCTGCTCTCTCTCTCTCTCCCCCTCTCTCGCCTGCTCTCTCTCTCTCCTATTAGCTCACGGTTTTACCTCTTAAGCCCTTTTTTTTCTCCTCCCACAGAGGACGAATTGTTTCAAATGCAAAGCGATGAAAATTTAATTTGCCAGACGGGGCAGAGGTTGACTTCAAGCAGACCCCCGATGCGGAAGGTGTCAGAGGGGGGTGGGGGGTGAATCCTCACTTCCTCCCCCCCCCCCCCCCCCCCGTTTAAAAAAAAGCAGTAGCAGTCTCCAAATGGGGGGGAGGGTTGTGACTAGGCGGGGATCTGGCAACCCATGTGGAGCGTTGCCAGTTTGGGAAGAATTCTCCTTCTCGGGGTTTTGATCTCGCTCTTTGCCCTGGAAGCTAACATGACAGGGTTCCAGGCCTTTAATGTGGAAGAAAGGGACAGATGAACCTCCCGCCATGTCCCTTCCTCCGTACCCTGCCTTTGTTTTCGTTGCTTTAGGAAGAACTGTTGATACACGGGCTTCAGAGCCCCTCTCTGGCACAGACACAGAGGGGAAAAAAAATTCCCTTCTCACTGCGCAGATCCATGACTTCATCTGGTTTTCTCGTCAGGCTGGAACGCTATGAAAGTGGATAATGTGCAGCAAGAGCCATTACCACAAACATCTGGAATACAAACTCAGTGCAACGTGTAGTGGCTCTGTGCCTGTGTGTGTGCGTGCCTGTGTGTGTGTGCGTGTGCGTGTGTCTGTGTGCGTGTCAGCATGTGTGCCTTCATTTGCATCTGTGTGTGCATCCGAGTATGTTTGTGTGCATGTGTGTGCATGCATGAGTGTATGCATGTGTGTATTGTTTGCATGTCTATACGTGTGTGTGCTTGTGTGTGTGTGTTGAGTGTAAGAGAGAGAGAGAGATGGACAGACAAACCTCCACTCGAAATTTTGCCTCAACACTCAAAACAAACCGGTATTGTATTTCTTATTTTATTCCATAAAAATGTAAGTTTAATCCAGAAAGCCTCATGAAAGCGTGCAGTGCTGGATGGTCCTGCAAGCAAAAGCGTACTGGGCATGAAACAGAGAGGGAGCGTGGCACCAGATCTAAACCAAACCGTAATGTCCCTTCCCACACTCATCACATGAAAAACCCTGGACCTTCTCTGAGAGCGGGGATCTGAAAGGAATGGGTGAGGGGTGGGGTGGGGTGGGGTGAGGGGGGAGTTTGGGCCCCATGCGTGAAAGCCGCCGGTCCCCTCACCTGGCTCTCGATGGCCTTCCTGTTCTTGTGGTCGCTGACCACGGACAGCTGCAGCTCGGCCATCTTCTTCATCTTGCCGTCCATGTCGATCTTCTGCAGCAGGCCCTGCGTCTGGCTCCTCAGGAGGCGCACCGTGTCCTCCTTCCCGTGCCGCTTGGCGAAGAGCGAGGCGCTGGCCGAGTGCAGCGCCGTCACCCAGTTCTCCAGGTCCGTCTGGCTGGTGGCCTGGTGAGGGGGGAGGGGGAGGAACCGGGAACCAGCGCGTGAGAACGAGGGAGAAGGAGGAGGACGTGTTTCAGACCAGGGTTTGTCGAGTGTTGAGGGTGTGTGTAAGACTGTGGCTCAGTGTGTAGGGGAGCTGACTCTCCTGACCCCACATACGAATTCCCCGCGTGGTTGGAGGTTCGAGTCCTGACTGTGACAGATTCAGCACTGCAAAGCTGTCTCCATCTGTAACCCCTTCTGACTTTCCCCGTCTGAGAAAATACGAAAGGTGGACGGACTGCCTGCTCTGCGTAAAAAAAATTTTTTTTGAGGGTCTAAAAAAAGCATCAATAATTTCACACTCTCAAAAATACACGGCCTGGTTCAATTTCCTGTACAGGAGGCCGATGGTAAAGCTATTAAAGCACATCGGACAGGCACTACTTATTTCCCCGTCTTGCGTGCGGCGAAGCTAAACTGACAGCGTGGCCAATGTTGGAAGGTTTTCATGCTGTTTTGTATACAGAGAGCAGAAATGAGATCAGCCACCAAAGAGCCAAGAAACAGATAAACATCCCAAAACAAAACGGAAAGCTGATCCCTGACGATGCTGCCGCACGGCTGGAAATGAAGAACAGCTTTATTAACGCCCCAACAGTCGTTACCAACTCATAAAAACGAGAATGAAGACAATGCATGAGATTGCATGCATGTGCGTGTATGTGTGTGCGTGTGTGTGTGTGTGCATGTGCGTGGGGGCGTGTGTATCCCGCACACCTGGAACAGGTACACGTCCCCGTAGGCGTTGCTCAGGCAGAAGACGTGCTCCTTTTTGGGGTGCTCGGGGACGGCCTGCACGACGCTGTCCTCGGCGAACAGGGCGTAAGACGGGGAGAGCTCCTGCTCCGCGGACGTCTTCCCATAAGTCTCGTAAAACAGGAGCGTGCAGCCTGCGGGGCGGGGACAGAGATACGCAGCGCACACAAAGACTCAATTACACTCATTAACAGCTCCATTTAACCAGTCACAAATGACACAAATAATCCTGTAACAACACCAACGTATGAGGCTGGTTCTCAAAATAGTTTAGAATATTTATGGTTGTAAAGCATTGGGAGAATCTCTTGTGAATGCAGCATTGTGGTCTGTGTAACAATTGGACATAGCCTACTTTAGTTATGTGAAACATTTTGCACTCTCTCCACACTTACTTATTCTGGTTGGGATTTCACACATCAAAGGTCAATACATAATCACTAGTCTGGAAAACCACTTTCTAAATGTGAGATACAGGCCTGGATTCAGTCAATAAGTGACTTAACACTGACTCATGAGCAAACGCCAGTGAGCTAAAGCATTTAGCTTTCATTCGCAAGTCCGAGTTAAGGACAAATGGCCTTGCGCTGTAAGAGGCAGAGACCCCCCCCTCTCTAACAAAGTGAAACTCGAGAGGCTGCTTTGACGGCCGTGCTCGGCCTAGGAAGCGCTGCCTGGGTTTTATGGGGCTATTGTGTCTGGGCCAGCTGCGGTGGCTGTGTGAGCTGCCTCGTGGCTGAGCGCTGGTGACTAACGTTTCCACAGCGCCGTCCAGGAGCAGCGCTGTAGGTGGGGCGGCCTCTTTTGGCACGGCTCAGCCTCCCGCAGCCAGACGCGCCTGTGGGCGACGCGCTCGACTACGGGGGGGGGAACGAGCCAGGCCGGCCGCCTCCCGCCTCGCTGACAGCTCACGGCATTCGCGATTTCGCGGGACGTAACCCGAACCGCAGGAGTGGCACAAAACCTCCCGGCGCTTCGCGGCAAATGCTTCCCAGGCACCGCCCGCATCGCGTTACCGGATTTAGGGTAGACCCGGATTCGCGTCCGGAGCGATGGGATGTCCGTACAGTTCGCAACGGACGGATACAAACCGACAGTCTATTATCGCCACCGCTGTCGTTTTTAATTAACTCCCAAAGAGCCGCAGAACATTTTTTTTTAGCTTCGGCGAATTTTCAGAGGGGAAGAACGACGGCTTCGGGGACGAACGTAATCCCGCGAACCGTAAGGGGTGCGGGGTCGCCGTCTTGAGATTCACGGCGTAACCATAAATGCGAGCGCGTAATTCCCAGAGGGGCTTTTAGGATATGACATCAGAGTACGCTGTAAATGTAACGCACCGAGCAGGCCTGACCTTGGCTAGAGTTTATCACTGCGCCCCCCCCCCCCTCGGCCTTCAGAACAGGCTCCTATCAGCTCTCTCACGGAGAGACAGAGCTCTTCTCCAGTTACACCGCTACATACACTGTGAGCAACGCATGACTCAACGTCTGCAATAAGCCACTGGAACCGAGACGCCGATGCCGACCTTTGAAGCGAGCGATCTGCGTTAGCTTAAACAAAAATACCGTCTGTTTATTATTTTGCAGCGCTAACAACATAATATGCATTTTTAGGATTGTTTGATGGGAACATAGCATTATGAACACGTGGCCAACACACAGTCATCCAATGGCTGTGACTCACTGCGTATGACACATCGTGTATCACGCAAGTCATCGATTGCACTTTTATAAGCAGTAGTTTCCACAAACAACAACGTTGCATCATTATTCAACGTTTAAATTTTTGAAAATTTAGCACCTAAGTGCCCAGATCCTGTGTATAAAATCTGTCATTGGTTGCACTAGGTTTACTTAACTGTTATACTACTAAGGCTACCATATCATAAATATGATAGCTATCCATGGGCTCTAAAATACAGTCTGGGAACTGAAAACCAAGTGTTGACTTTCATGCCTGTAGAGCAGTGACTCCCAAACCTGTTCTGGGACATCTACCGTCCTGTAGGTTTCCACTCCAAACCTAACAAAGCACACCTCATTAAACAGCTAGAGATATCGTTGAGTTACTAATCAGTAGAATCAGATGCGCCAGATCAGGGTTGAACATATAGACCTACAGGAGTTCGGGGAACAGGTTGGGAGCCGCTACCATAGAGCTACTGTGTCCCCAGCTTCCCTACCTTTGAGCGTGACCCAGTACTGCTTCCACTTGCGCCGGGCGACCAGCTCCAGCTTCCTGTCCTTGCTCAGGGTGAGGAGGGGTTTGAAGGACAGCCAGCCGGCCCGCCGGACCACGCCCTGCTCCTTCTCCAGCAGCAGGTCCAGCTGCTCCAGGGAGCCGCGCGACTCGCCGCTGGACCCCTCCGCCGTGCCCCCCTCGGAGGGCTCCGGCCGCTCCTCCGCCCCCGGGCCCGCCTCCAGCTCCCGCATGAAGCTCTCGTAGATGTTCTGCCGCAGGGCGTCGCCGCTGCCGAGGCTGGCCGGCGGCCCGTTGGACGACCTGCGGTGGGTGGGCGGGGCGGGGGCGGGGCCAGGGCCCGGGTGCCACAGCAGGCTGGACATCTGGGAGACGGAGCAGGTGTCCGCCGTCAGCCCGTCCACCCCGCTGTCGAAACAGTCGCCGGCCTCGCTGCCCCTGGGCTCCTGGGAGAAAAGGGGGAGGGGCAAAGGGAAATAGTCAGGGAGCTTCCAGCTGGCCTTCTCAGGTAAACGTATTTCATTGTAGTCTGTACAACAGCCAAAGCATTCACGATACCCTAAAATAATTAGCCAAAGGTAATTATAGGGAGAAAGTGTACACTGAGCACCACTAGCATGAATATTGTTATTGTCGAGATTCAAAATAAGCCATTTGGGATGTTTACTCAGCGTGCTGTGGAATTCTTAACACAGTACAGGCCTGTAATTAATCAGCTCAACACAAACAATTCGCTGAACTATCGCTGACCCCGGGCCTGTTCCTAATCCAGAGTAAGAAACACGCTTGTCAAGTCTTTGAATTTAAGAAGCTCAGTGCACACTTGGGGGTTGAAAAGGTAGTTCAATGTTTTTCAATGAAGATCTGCAGGCATTCACAGAACAGTAAATACCTGCACTAAAAGCACAGTTCAGCCATTAGTTTGTTCTTTAAGCTCAGTGGAGCTTAGCTAGTGACTAATGCAAAAGATCACTTGACATATTGTACTGATTTGACTTCATCGCCACAGTATGTGAACTGAGCTGGCTGAGGAGACAGCAGTTTAGGCTGAGCAGACAGCAATTTAGAGGGAGTGTCATGGTTGGTAGTATGATCACAGCAGGTAAATAGGACATGTTGAAGGGGCACATGTTCTTTTGTTCTTTACCGACGCAGTACATAGTGTGCATAGAGTGCCCACACCAGAGAGCTGCATAAGATAGCAGCTCAAATACAAAGCTTTAATCACAGGAGCGTCCTTCAGAGCACTCTATGCCTCCAACCACAGTATAAACCGATAAGCAGCCTTTGCTTTTAGTGTCCATTTTACACAGAGGAACTACTTATTCTAACTGTAATGAATCTGGCTGTGGAAAGTTGGCACTCTTTACCTGCAGCTTCCTCCTCTTCCTGCTGAGACTTCCTGTCCAGTCGCTGATGCGCCTGATGCGGCTCTTGAGCGCGTCCTTCCTGCTGTTGCCCTCGACGACGGGCCGGGCCTTGCGGCAGGGCAGGGTGTAGGAGGCGTACCGCCGGGCCCCGTGGCAGTCCTCCTCCGGGAGCTCGTCCGGGATGGACGCGACCGAGGAGCGCTGCTGGGCGTACGCGGCGCCCAGGGCCTGAGCCGACTTGGAGGCGGGGAAGGTGGAGCTCGAACCCGAGCCCCCGTGGAGGTGGGAGCGGGAGGCCGGCGTGGACGCGCACTTGTGGAGCCCCCTCAGCTCCTCCTGCAGGCCCGCAGAGTTCCCCGCGGCGGGTTCCTCTTGGCGGAGGGAGGATTGGGCGCCGCCCCCGCCGCCGCCGCCGCTGTGGTCCGCGGCCTGCCCGGAGGAGCCGGTGTTGTCGGCGTCGCTGAGCTCCGCCCCGTTCCCCCAGGGCGAGTCGTACCAGGAGCCGTCCGAGCTCAGGGAGCTGCCCTGGCTGGTCCGGAGGGCGGAGTCGGCGGGGGCCTCGGGGCGCCCGGGCGCGGCCGCCATCTCCAGGGCGGGGGAGTACTTGAGCAGCTGCACCGGCCCGCCCGACTCCTCCGAGCCCTCGGAGCCGCCCCAGCCGCAGAAGCCGTCCGGCGCCGGCTTGGAGCCGCCGCTGGTGGTGAACTCCACCCGCAGGCTGCCGTCCTCGCTCAGGAGCACCTTGGGGCTGCTCTCGTCCTCCGCGGGCTCCCACGTCCGCTCCAGCGCCCCGTACCTGTTCAGGGCGTGGCCGTTGACCGCCGCCTTGTACCCGTTTCCTTGGGACAGCTGGTCGCAGCCGTGGCGGTAGCCGTTCTCGGGACGCAGCTGAGAGCCGCGCCCTTGGGTGCAGCCGGCCCACGGCCTGCCATTGGCTGCGGCCTTGCTCCCATTGCTTACGTATTCGTAGTGATGGGAGGCGTAGGGCTGGCTGTTCTTGTGTTGGGTTAGGCAGCCCCTCCCTGCGGCCCGGGACTTGTAACCTTCCCTGGTCTTCCACCAGCTGTGGGGGGACAGGGCCTCCTCTTTGGCTGAGCGGAACCTTAAAGAGCAGGACTTCTGCTTCCCGGGGAAGATTAAACTGTTACCCTTGGGCCCCGGAATGCTGTATATGCTATCAGAGTTTCCCATCTCAATCTGTAAAGGAAAATGGAAACTTACTGACATTTCACATATTCTGGGGCACATTATGATTTTAATCAACTGCAGTGTGGAGAGGAAAAAATGTAATGCAGACGTTTTGAGGGTTATGCTTTTACATGACTAAAAGGATGAAGATACAGAGACGGACTGAAATCTTTAAATATTCACAGGTGTTATGACTGCAGCATTAAATGACTTCCAGACAAAGGAAGAAAAACGTCTGTCAATAATTATGCGCTTTAAGTTCAAAGAACACATTCAACTGAACACTGGAAATGGAGGTTCAGAAGGCTGGTAAAACAGTGCGTTTTGTTGTCAAACTCGTTCGCTCTCATCCGAGTGTAAGAACTCAAAAATGTTTTTCTGCGTCTGTGATGTAACCCCAGGCTTCTAATGAGCAGAGCAAACGCAAACAAAAGAAGCCGGACGCGGATGCTAACGGCTACTCCCGCTGCGCGCGCGGGAGCTCTGCTCCTGGCTACGGCGGTTAGCCACGCTCGGTACGGTGCGGTATGGTGCGGTATGGTGCGGTATGGTGCGGTACGGCGTTGCGGCGGTCCCTTACCAGTTTCCACGCTTTTCCTGAGTGAGAACGCCAGCGGTATGCATGGTCTTCCTCCCTTCCCTCGGCTCACCTGCAGGGACACAGAAGGGCGAAGGCCAGGTATCAGACACTCGGCCAGTGCGGCGTCGGTGGGCCGGAGTCCGACTGCCCGTCCGTACCCTGCCCAACTGCCAGCGCACGAGCCTAAACGTTAACAACGGTTTTCCCTGCTCCGCCACACATCGCAGTCTTCAGCTGGTATGCTGTTTATTTTTAAACTCAAGAATTCCATTACAAGTTTCCTTTTTTATCTTTTTTTTTCCCCAGGACTGCTAAATTTAGCCAACAGCGAGGACTAAGGAAAGTGTTTCCCATAAAAAAGTGACACCCCTTATTCCAACGACCTCTGTCAACAAGTTCCACCACTCCCTACACGTGCCGTTGGGTCTCTCTGAGAAAGACCACTAATTATCGGAACAGCCCTACAAACGTAGCTGGGCTCTTGTTACATTACATTACATTACATTCATTTGGCAGACGCTTTTATCCAAAGCGACGTACAAAAGTGCATTTTCATGATCGTAGACAACTGCTGAACACGGGTTCAGTAAGGTACAATTACTTATTTTGTACAGCTATTTCTAGCCGAGAACAATGAACACTATCCTGGTCTAACATCTGCAAAGCCAAACTAGGCAGAAGAATAAGAATAATCTTGTCACCCAAAGAACTGAAGTTAATGCCACACAATCTCCTCGATAGAGTAGGTCTTCCAAAAAAAAAAGAACACCAAAAAAAAAAAAGCCTCAGCCCCCAAAACCCTTTCTCTCTCTTGACCTAGAGACTTTCAGATTTACAACTGGTTGCTCTCAGAACCACATTAGTCCTAAAACACTGAGCGGGCCGGTCGAGTGCATTCACACGCACGTCACTCTCTCCCAAGTTTCTGGAGAGTTTTTTTCGAGAGGCCAAACAAACGGGCCTGTCATATGCTCCCGGGGCCGGCTCACAAAAGGCCGCGGGACGGCCGTGTCATTACCGCGAGCGGCCCTTTCGGAGGGGGCGGGGCCGGGGGCGGGGTTTAAACGCACCGCCGCCTCTTCAGCTCCAGACAGCCGGCTCCTGCCGGGGGGCGGAGCTGCTTTTTTGTCACACGTTTGTCGCCTTTGCGCTCGGACAAGCTGTAGTGAAAGGCTGAGGTGCGATTTGAACCCCCCAAACCCTCACGCATGCATGCGCACACAGACACACACACACACACACACGCACAAACATCTGCAGCCGACTTTTGTGTGTCTCTCCTATAGGCCATCTGCTCCCTGCGAGGGGGGCCCCCTATCCCGGCTTTCTTCGGCCGTACACAGACTCCCACAATGCTTCAGGGCAGCAGAGAGGTCACACTTTGGGGACCAGAATGCATTTGTTTAGCAGGGAGGGGGGGGAGGGATTGCTGCGGCTCTCCTGCCTTCAATACCGACACGTCTATGGTGCATTTGCGCATACAACTGGAGCACTGTGGCAAGAGTGTGTGTGTGTGTGTGTGTGTGTGTGACCATATATCCAAACACTTGTTGAATTAGCCATTTCTGAGTAACAGACCCTAGTCCTTGAACTTCAACTTGAGGAACCACATCTTTAAAAAAACAAATCATTGATGAGGCTGAGGACAAGCCCTTCTTCTCTTCGTTTGGGAGGACACTGGCCTGCTGTTCTGAACTTTTTAAAATAAATAAATATAATAATAAATAAATATGCATTTGTCTCAGGCTGAAAACAGATTGCTTGACAGGAAATGCCCTTCAGTCAGGACCTACCGCTCTCTCTCTCTCGCATCATTCCAAAGCGGCTCTCCTCAATCCCCACCTGTTTACACCACCATTAGCGCCGCCGCGATCTTGATTAACAGCTTTTACGAGGGGCTTTTATGAGTCAGAGCCAGCGCTCTCCTGTCAGCATTCTTCCTAATCAGGAGAAGTACAGTAACGCCGTAAATCATTGCGCTTTCCTGCAGCATTAAAAGCAGGCAACGGACTGTAATCGCGGCCATACGCAGAGCAAGCACAGGACCTCATCAAAAGGAGCTTAGTCCGTGAAATTATGAACTGGATCAAGTTTATGACAAACTATGAACTATAAAAAAACGAGGTGGAGGAACGGTGGACTTAATTATTATAAGACTGATGCACTTGTTTATTATGTGAGACATGGAATCCATTTAAACAGCTGGACGTTCAATAAAGCAAAATCTGTTTAAAGCGCCTTACTCGAGAGTGCTGTGCATCAGCATTTTCCCACCTGAAATTCAAACCTGCAGCCACCTCAATACTGCTGTGTCTGTTTAGGGAAACACATGCATGCAAAATGTGACATTATGGGGTAAAGCCAATATACTTATATCCTCATTTTTGATCACTGTAGCCATTCATAAGAAACTGCAACGCTTGCTAAACAAAAGACTGTGTTGTGTGTCTGCACAGAAGTTACCCAGAAGCAATAGCACATTTCTGCCAACACAAACTCGGCTAAATGTTTTTTTTCCCCGCTGAGAAAGAAAATAGTGTGCTCCGCGATGGCGACATTACTACACAATCACATGACGCCACCGTCCCCGGTTACGATTTCCTTACCCCACCCCCCCCTTCCCCCCCCCAAAACCCCTTCCCTACCGGCTTTCCTGTTTCGCCTGGCCGGCGTTTCTTAAAGGAGCGAGCGCCGCGATCGCACCGCCGCGCCTTTCTAACCGCACAAAGACCGAGGCGAAGAGGTGGCGTGCGTCAACGACCCAGACAGACCACCGCCGCCGCCGCCGACACAGACAGAGGCCCCTGTTTGGGTTAACTTCTGTCTCGAGCGTTTCGTTTAGGAGACTGCGGCCAAGTCAAAAAAGTTTACGTTTAAAAACCTGGACCTCGGCAGTGAGTTTTCTATGCCGCTAAATTCGCCACAGCGTCAGTCTAAAACCCCGCTTCAGAATTATGTCCCTCTCAAAAGAACCTGGAAGTCTCCTGGGCATAAAGTCATTAATCCTAATCTCTCTTCAGCCGAATACAAAAAGCACCGCAGTAATGCTGAACTTTGAGCAAAATAATACATAAATAATGCTAATGCTAATAAATAAATTAGCAGGGCGTGTATCAAATCTGTCTCTCTTCCCCCGTCACCTTCAACTTTCAAAGCAGCAAACAACCAAAAATACCATGCAAGTGTCAGACTGTTCGATCTAAAGCAGCATAAGAATATTGAAAAATTCCACACACTGTGAACTGGCAGTAACTAATGCCCTCATGACACATTCAAATAAATAACCACAAAATCAGTTTGGTCTGGACTGATTCATTGAGAAGATACGTCTAGCTGCACAATAAATTCCACAGACAGTAATAAAGCAGGCTTGGAAGAGGATATTAGAGTGTGATAATTCACAAAATGGCTGTCATTTGCTAAGGAGCAATGCATATTGGAGACTGAAATATGCAAACAAAGACATAATTTGATAGTCTGAAACCAAGAAGCCATGTAAAGGTATCAGTTCCCTACCTGCAGTCTTGAATAAAACAAACAAACACATTGTATCCTTCTCCCTGCTACACTATCCAACAAAGAGAGAGAGCGAGAGAGCGATAAAGAGAGAAAGACAGAGACAGACAGACGGACAGAGAAAGAGAGAGAGAGGGAAATAGAGAGAGAGATCCTCACCTTACTACAGAGCTTTCATCTGCCATGTGTCAGAAGTGCATGCATGGAGAGTGCACTGGCCTCTAATCTCACACTGCACTCTGAGAGCTTGAGCGCAGCTCGGACACACAGTCAGACACACACACACACACACACACACACACACACACACACACACACGCATGCACACACTCCCACACACACACACTGCCACATGCCCAGACCTGTACATGCAGACTCACACACATAGTGTCACATGCAGACACACGCAAACAAGCACGCACACACCCAGACTTAATTGGAGGCTGAAACACACACACACACACACAAATTGGCACAGTCAACGCTCCTGGGGGAAGCACATCTCACCAATCCAGACGCCGGGTTAGTGACTGCCCTCGTGTGAAGCTTAGAGACGGATGGTGTAGGATAAGAGACAGGTCGAAAAGTCAAAGCTTCCCTCGTTTCTTGTGCTTTCTGGCTACACCCTCAGGATAAGCTGGCTGGACTAAGCAGCTCCACACTTCCTGCATGACTACTCTGTTATGATGTCACTAGCGAAAGTTCCCCATGCTGTGTGTTTTGTTTGTGACCTACACCCTCAGAGTCCTTTTTTTGTATTTATGTAATCCACACCCTTAGAATTCAGTGCTTGTGACCTTTACAATTTCCTTCCATTGGTTAAAACAGGACTGCGACGGCCTAGCCAATGTGGTTTTCCACAGGGGGAAATGATGAAACGACTGGGCCAGACTAGGAGCCGTAATGGCGGCAGACCACCGGGGAGATGCACTCAGACTGCTGCTCTCCTTTGACACCGCATGCCACCATAGAGCCAGGAGCAAGACTACCGCACCACACAGCATGCTCATGGCGGGGGGGGCACAGTCGGCAGAAAAACTCAAGGGAGGGAAAGAATGCAGAGGAAAAGAAGGAGAAAGGGAGAGAAAACAGAGAGAAAGAGAGAGAGAGAGAGGGGAGATGGTATTGTCAGCCACAGTGGCACTGCGGTGTTCAGCCCTCAGCCAAGAAATCTAATTACGGAGGGAAGGAGGCAGAGGACATTCTGTGGTACTGACGTCCCTCACGCGGTGACCAAATGTTATGGTTTCCATGCCTCCCTTCCCCCCCCCCCCACACACGTTCCTGCCATGCGCATATTTGAGGTTTGAGAGGGAACCGTGTCCGCGGCGTGCCTCCCTGACGCCACGGCCCGGGGTGCGCCGCCGCCGCACGCGATCGAAGAGCGCCAGACAGCGAGGAAACTCCTTCCCCCTCAGCCCTGCCGCTGCGGATTTACCTCTCTCTAAATCCTCTCCGGCCATCAGGAGGAGGCCCGGGGTTCTACGGTTGCCAGGGGACGGGCCAAATCCCCCCGAGGAGGGGGAGGTAAAAAAAAAAGGGAATAACAGAGCAGGTGTCTGCCTGTTCCGCAAACCCTCCGCCAGTGACAACCGCAATTAATGGTGTCGGGGGGGCCCGGGAACAATCTTCTTTTCACACAATCCTATGGCCCGACTTAGGAGTCCTACAGTATGTGCTCTGGTTTTATATTACATCTTATCACCTCCCGGAGTTTCTGAACGACCGCTGATTACTTCATTAAACCAGGACCTTTGATATGCCGGCGTCTGGCTCGAAATCCAGCCGGAGATTAAGCATCACGGAAGGGGGAGGGGTCAGACCCCACATCGTGCCGTCCCTCCCTAATTACCCCCTGCCCCGCCCTGGTAATGACCCCCCGCGTCCTCTGTCCTCTTTTTCATCTCCGAGGTGCAGGGCCTGTGCGGCAGCCTTGGCGCTCTCTCCTGCTCCTTCGCACCTGCTCTGACGTTACAGGCCCGAGGTAAAAAAGCCGCCATCTTTCCCCATCGCATCGACTCCGTAACATTACAGGCATTTACATTACAGGCATTTAGCAGACGCTCTTATCCAGAGCGACTTACACAACTTTTACATAGCATTTTACATTGTATCCATTTATACAGCTGGATATATACTGAAGCAATGCAGGTTAAGTACCTTGCTCAAGGGTACAACGGCAGTGTCCTTACCCGGGAATCGAACCTGCGACCTTTCGGTTACAAGCCCAATTCCTTACCCACTGTGCTACACTGCGTAACGGCGAGCGTGGGAGGAACGGGGCTGTCCCAACGAGGGAGGTTAGGGGAGGGCGGCGTGCAGCCAGGCCTGGACGAAGAGACAGCCCAACAGCCACCGATCTGGCAGCGCGCTTCTGCCAAGTCACTGCAGCGGTCATCGGGTCGTTACTACTTTGTGTGTCGGTGATGTCATTCTGCTCTCGGTGTTCCGGTATATTCCGCCCCCCAGGAGAGCCTGCTCGGAATGTTCGCCCTCCCCGACTCGCTGCGCGAACCCAGACGGCGCAAGGAGGGCCGCGCAGCGCGTCCGACGGCCCCCGGTTCGAGCGCGTTCCCACGCGCTCGACGCGCGAGGACGACAGCCAGACAGAAAGAGCCCTCTCTGCCGCTCTGAGGAGTGACTGGGGTTGGCGGAGGTCGAAGGAGAAGGACGTGGGGAGGTGGAGGGGTGGGGGGGGGCAGGGGGGGAGCCGCTTCTCATGGGAAAGCAGCGGGGAAGCAGAGATTACAGAGCGCGGCAGAAGCATTAGCGAGAGGGAGGGGGGCGAAAAAAACAGGAGCCGGGCGCCAAGGAGCGGAGAGAGAGAGACTCGCTTTCTGCGCGAGGAAGCCGCCGGTCCACACCTAGCAGCGCCGCGGCTCCGGGACCAGGAAGCCTGACCCGCTTCCTCCCCGGGACAGAGGAGGGCCTTGTGCTCGCTCGGGGCGGGGCCCCCCGATCTGGCAGAGCCCAAAAAAAAAAAGAGAACGCGCCCGGGAGACATTCCAGAGAGAGACGAGACGCCCTTTTCATCCACGCGGCTGCGCTCGTCTGCTCTGGTCTGGCTCTCTCCTCTCTCTTTCGCTTTGACGCGACAAACAAAATTCGGTCGGGTTTGTTTAAAAGCCAGGAGCTACAGTAGGTCTCTCCCTGCGTTCGCCCGCTCTGGTCCGGCTCATTTATAACGCCTGACAGGAAGGGCACGGACAGGAGCACAAATGCGTTATCTGCGCCTTAATTGAATAAGGTCGACTCCCTTCTGTCTCCGTCGCCACCGGTGAAAGTGTAATGATTAATAAAATTAGCGTTTGGCTCACTTGTTACCATATGGCAGGGTTTTGTTGGGGAATAATTAGAGCGCCCTCTTCGCAATCCATCAGTGAAATTGACCAGTTAGTATGTAGGGGAGCAGGAGAGGGGAGGAGGCTAAAAGAAGGGTTGGGACAGCAGGTTTAACATATTCCCCACGCACACCTCCGACCTTCAGCTGCATTAGCACTGCTGTAAAAGAGATCCAGAACTGAAGCCATAAGTTAGCATTTGTGTTTTTGTTCTTTGCGAGTTTGGACTTTGTTTGAAAATTAGCTGCGTGCCACTAAGCGTAGCAGTGATATTCCAACTGAGAAAAGTGAAGAGCAAGAGAGAAAGAGAGAGAGAGTGTGTCTGAGTGTGTATGTGTGCGTCTGTTGTGTATGTGTGTGTGCGTGCGCCAGTTGCGTATGTGTGTGTGTGCGTGTGACTGTTGCGTGTGTGGGTGTGTGTGGGTGTGTGTCTGTTGCGTGTGTGTGTGCCATCTGCGTATGCGTGTGTCTGTTGCGTGTTTGTGTGTGTGTGCGAGCATGAGTGTGCGGTTGTATTGGGGGGGGGGGTCTCTTCATTCACGCTCAGTCGCCTTCATTAACCGCCTCACTGGGGGACCTCTTGCCAGGAGCCGCACACCCCCGGCCCTCTTCTTCTGGCCGAGTGGGGCGCACAAAACATCAAATTATGCGCCATTGTCCCGGGGGACACAAAGGCAGCGCGAGTGCCTAGCTCTGGCCATTATACTCAGCGTCCAGATGCTGCCGCACCCCACCCCAAACCCCCACCGTCCCCCTCCCCCGGGGGCTGGGCCCATCCATCACAGCCCATAAGAACCATTACACACAGAATTCCATCAGGAAGAGCCTGACACACTCACACACTCAGACACCCCAGACATGAACCCAACGGCGCTAATAACAGAGCGACGTGGCTGTGTGTGAGTGTGTGTGTGTGTTTGGGGGGGGAGGGTGGGGGTATGGCTGATGTGTGGTCACATAAGCACAGATGACATTAATGAGGTTCAAGTCATTCCTCTGCTTCTTTCAGACTAAAGAAAGCATATGGTGAAAATGTTTGGAGTGTCTCTGCCATGCTTACATCTGACAAGCACATTGAGAATTAAACTCCATAGAACACTTAAACACATAAACTATCCAGTGCAGAATAAGAAAACCGATTTCAATTGAAGTGGATTAATGAATTCTGTTACACACTACACCATATGATTCGTCTAATGTCTCCCCATGTGCCAAGTCATTGTTTTATTTAGACAATATTCTAATATTTTGTGGACAGTTTGCGTCACTGTACGAACCAGACTCGGCTGGGCCTCATGCCCCTTTTTCCTACTGCACTATCTCTGGCTCCAATTTGCACAAGATGGCGGCACCATCAATGGATGATGTCACAGTGAATTGGTTCATAGATCTTCAACAATCTATGGTCGATTTCCAGTGGTTGTCCCAATGCCTGTCTTCAGAAACTGGACTGTCTCTCAGTGCGGACGCTCATTCTCGACACGCCCGGCTGAGAGCGCGGTCCGCGGGCTTTCCGTTGGCCATATTCGGCACAGTGGGTCAACACCGCATTCTCTGGCGGTCACAGAACTGTGTGCCAGCCTCCCTCCGACGACCGCCAGCTAGCTCCACTTCGGTTCAGTTCCGTTTCCATTTGGTAAACAACCCCAGGGAGACGCCGGGTACAACCGCCATATTCACGGCCGCCCTTCAAACCCCCGCTTACTTTTCCCCCAAAGAAACGGGCGAGGTCCTCCCATTTTTTGGGGCGCACCTGGTTAATGTGCATGTGCGCAAACATTACACGCAGGCAGCGTGCGCACTAATGGGCAGGATGTGGTGGTTCGCGGCTAAGCTTGTGTAAACACGCCCAGCTCCTCCGTGCAAACCTTGGAGAGCTCAAATCAATCCGCCCTCTCTTCTTTCTCTAAGTCCCGCCTCCTCCAGAGACCCCAACCGTTCATTCGAACTAACCCCCATTCTGGGTACAAACGCACTGCTTTAACGCGGCAGTGGGATTTTAAAGGAATAAAACAGGTGTTTTCACTCAAGGAACTGGAGTCGCCATTTTATCAAGGGTGAAAACCGAGGGCAAAAGTGCATTTGTAATAAAATGTTTTGTATAATCGAAGGAAAGTGCAAATGCACTGTATAACAATTACTAAATGAAAGAGCACTGAAGATCACTGAAGTACCTATGGCCTACAACACCTGGAAAACACGTCGCTCTCATCGCTGACTTTTCGCTGATGTGGTATCTCTTTACTGCTCGCTTATCTTGGCTCTCCTGAACAGGATCAATCCATCACTGATTCAGATGCCAGTGATAATATACACTGCTAGGTCCGGGAAACATAAGGTTGCCACCGCAGAACTTTGTTGGTCTTTGTTGCACCGTGTTAACATTACTTCCTGCATGGCTTTAGCACTTCCCTTCTCTTAGCGAGTTATTGTGTTACTTGCCGATGACCTCTCATCGTTTACATTCTGTCAGTTTAATTATGTATTTTGCACCGGGTGGTTGAAACGAAGCAACCTCGCTCAACCTTGCCAAGTAAGGATTGGTGTAAAAGACACTTTGGCATTGTGTCCTTAACATTACCATTTCCCCCACAATCAGACCAGGTCCACACTAAATCTTGGGCTTCTATTTTATCATCATTTTTTGATTGTACCATATTCTCTCAGCAGGCCTAGACTGAAGTCAGTGGGTCGGTGTCGTTTTAACGACGCGGATCTAAAAAAAGAAGGATCGCTCGGGCCTTTTCGACCCGTTCAGTCGGCCGCGATTAAACATCTATAACGCGTCCCCGCGGAGCCGAGGGTTTTCGGGGTGGCTCGGCGCCAGAGGCGGAGCCCAGAAAAAGAAACTCAGGAATTCTGCTGACGAGCTCCTTCTCCTGGAAGCGAGAGGCCGCCCCGACGAAGGACTCCACACACGTGCGCGCTGCCGCACGCACACACACACACGGCGCGCCGAACACAGTCCCTCTCTGTGTGTGCGCGGCAGGGCGAGGCCCGCGAGAGAACGGGCGGAGCCTCGTTTTTTTTCTTTTTTTTTTTAATCGCCAGCCGCTTCCCATCAGCTGACCTGTCGCCCCGTTTGAAAGGTTCGCTTCTTACGGGGTGTGGGAGTAAAAGCGTTGGATGTTACGCGTGTATTTTTTTTAAAGTTTCCGCAGGGGGGGAGACTCTGCAACACAATGAGGTCACACATGGCCACCGTGCCTCGAGAGTCAGCGCGCTGCACTGGGAGCATTAAAAGAGCCTTAAACGGGACGGGGGGGAGAGGGGGGGTCAGGAAACAGGGGGCCCTTCCCCCCCCCCCGCTGTTGGGGAGGGCGGGGCGCGTTCCGCCGTGGGCCCCCAGACCGCTCGCTTCCTTCTCTCGACCCCGTTGCGGGCTTCGACTACCAAGCCGCTTCCTGGCCAAAGAAACAGGAAAGACCCCACTGAATATAGATGAGAATCTGGTTTCTACCAGGTGACAAACCATGTGACCACTGTTGGCCTGAAAACACACACGGTGTTCCAAGCATACCACTGCAAGACAAGAGACCGGCTCTGCAAAGCAGCAGGCGTCCATTTTGGTTCCAACTGCAGGGGCCCCACAACATTAACTTCAGACACAGCGCATGGCCTGAGTTCATGTCATCGCAACTACATTTCCCATAACTGAATTCTAAATTCGTATGTTTTTAAGAGCTACAAAAACTTCGACAAATGCGATCTCCAAGGCAACCAGCTGGCAGTTTCGGTTTCAAGCCAACAAAAGCTGGAAATGGAGAAGTGGACGTACCTGACCGACAGGCTCCTAAGCAACAAAGACAACGATGATCAGTTTGTTTACCTTTTTCTGAGTGTAGAAATTCATTTCTGTTGCAGGGAATGTTACGATGGCAGACAAGAAACCCAAACCTGCCATTTTATCTCATTGTAAGCCCGATGCAAACATATTTCGCAATATATTTTGAAAGGAAAACAGCTGTTGCAGAGTGTCCATGACTGAGAGAGTAAAATAAATCCCAAACAAGCCCCTCTTGCTTATATAATATTATATAAGGAGTAAGGGAGTCTGAGGCCAAAGAGTGTATTTCACTGGGGACCACAAGGAATTTTGGAGGGGGAAAAAAAAAACACACCAGCCTTGTGTTACACAACATATTGGGCAAGACTGAAAAATGGCAGGAGGAATGTTCTGGATCAAGCGAGCGATTCAGCCAGCCCGGGCCAGGATAAAAGAGAGGGGCTGCTGATGGCTGTTTGACATATTCGTAATAGAATTTCAGCGATGTCCGACTGAACGATTCGATAAAAGCGGGTTCAGAGCTGGTGCCGTTCCAGGAAGAGCGGGGAGAGACAGACCGCCATCCGCAGACTGCAGGAGGAAAGGAATCTGAGGGCAGATCCACATAAGTGGTTACGTAACAGGGAACTGCAAAGCGATGTCATAGAAGGATCGGGAACGGAGAGCATAATGGAAACAAAACTTTTTTGGGGAAATGTCGCAACCGAAGGAAATCGGATCCCCATCCAAAGGGAGTCCGGGAAGCCACAACAGCAGCTCTTATGCAACCCGAGAGAGAGAGAGGGAGTGAGGGAGGAAGGGGGAAGAAGGGAGGAAGAATCAAAAGGGAAAAGAAGAGTGAAGAGAAAGGAAACTTTGGGGGGAAGGGAGAGGAAAGGAAAAATGTAGGGAGAAAGAGGGATGGGATAGGAACCATCGTCTCATAAGAGCAAGGCTTTGTTTTAATCACAAAGGCTTGAGTAGCATATCGGACTACAGTGCTATGGGGAGGGCATACAGAATGCACACACACGCACACACATGCACGTGCACAAACACACACACACACACACACACTACCACTGCCTCCCCGTTACAACTTGGCCTGCACCGAGCCTGGAATCCGCCAGAAACAACAGACAAATCCCAACGAAAACCGAAGTTCTGGGGTCAGAAGAGGTCGCACTGATCCTACGCAGGGGTAGCGGAGCCCAATTTTCTCTGTATAAGTTCCTTAATCTTAAGGATTTTAGGGACTGGGGCTCTGCCATTTTTACCCCCGCGGGCTCCACGGAAACAAAGGCCAGCTCTGTCTGGAGCGACTACACGGGGCGCGGGCCGGGGGCCAGAGCCGTCCTCTCCCCCACAACAAGGAAACGCGACCGGGGCCCCCGCCACCGCCACCTGCTCCTCATTTCTACTGTTCCCGCTCTCAGAGCCGGGAACGTCCGTCTGAAAAACAAAGAGTACAAAAAAGAAAAAAAGGAGAAGGACCGTTTAGCCACGGCGAAGCGCTGCCAGAAGTCTCCCCGAAGAGTTTCCTCTCAGCCGGCCGGCCTGCGTGTGTGTGTGTGTGTGTGTGTGTGTGTGTGTGTGTGTGTGTGTGCGTGTGTGTTTGTACGCACGCAAGTCCGCCGCCGTGCCTGTCCACGTGCGGGTCTGTCTGTGTGTACGCGTGCACACGTGCGCTCGCTTCCCTGCCCCAAGTCCGCCCTACTGCTGAGTGTCTGAGCATGTCTGAGTGTCCTTTGTGTGTGTGTGTATGCATGTGAGTGAATAGGTGCGTATGAATGTGTGTGTATATGGGTATACGTGCTTGTGTGCGTTTATGCAAATGTGTGTGTAAACATGCGCATAGGAATGTGTGTACATATGCGTGTGAATGTGTGTGTGTGTGTATGCATGTGAGTGAATAGGTGCATATGAATGTGTGTGTATATGAGTATACGTGCTTGTGTGTGTTTATGCAAATGTTTGTGTAAACATGCATGTGTTGCGTGTGTGTGTGTGCATAGGATAGGTAATGAATGTTATATGCATATGTGCTGTGTGTGTATGCAATGTTGTGTGAAACTGCGTAGAATGTGTGTAAGATGTGTGAATGTGTGTGTCTGTGTGTGTGAGTGTGTGTGTGTGGGGTGGGGTGTTAAGGGGCTGATCATTATTTTAAAAAAGGCAGGGAGGGGGAATAGGGTGGGGGGGGGGCTTGCAGAATATAAGACTCTGTAATTAAAGGAAGCTCTGGCACAGCATGTGACAGGCTAAGATGTCATTCCCTACTATGGTATGGAAATGGGGGATGGGCCTCGAGCAGAGCAGGGCCTCTGCTAATCAAGGGAAGCCTGTGAAAAAGCAGCGGGTTTGACGGGATTATAGCTCAGGGAGGGGGCCCGCGCTCTACACACAACCGTGCTCTTAAAACAGTCCGCCGCTCCTTAGCATTGTTTCTCTCCAGCGCGCGACCACAGCCGCATAGCTGACACGGGGATACGCAACTGCTAACAACCACCTTATAACTGCAGCTCTTTGTCCGCAAATTAGCGACTGAGCGAGACAGACTGTATTTAGGAGACTGTGTTTTCAACGTCTCGGGGGTGGGGGGGGAAGACGAGCTTCCCTCGTGTTTTTCTTGCGTTGATTAACCGCTGGAACTGTCATGATGTCATTCTGGCTAACTGCGACCATAAATGCACAGCGGTCACCAGGAACACCGACCGCACAAAGGGCTCATTAATGGTTATCATATACAAAACTATACAAACTCAATCTTATGGCGAACAGTTCTGAACGAGAATCCATAGCGTTAGCAGGAAATGGAGCGGGCCACCATTTAATTCCGCCATAACGTCATCCGAAATGGACGACGCGCTGGCGCACGGGTTTTTGCTGGGTGGTCATTATCCTACACGGGACCACCGATGCCATCAGATTTACTGTAAAGCATCATTATTAGACCCCGGGGCCCCCGCTGTGGTTTCCCCTCGCCGGTCGGTCGGGCAGACCGTAGGGCGCCTAACCGGGCCTTCTCGCTCCCTCAGCTCCGCAGGGGAAAGCCGCTCTCTCCGCACGGGAAGACGGACGGCTTCGCAAATTACACTCGCGGGCAAATAATAATCCGCATTATCAAAAGCTGTGCGGTAAACCTTTCCTATGTGGAAATATCGGGCAATATGTAGGGGGTGCACGTCCTGCGCTGACAGGACGGAACCGACCAATAGAGCCACTTGGCCGGGCCTGGATGACAAAATGGCCGCCCGTCAGGTCTTGATCACCTCATTCAACCTTTTCCAGTTTTTGAAAAGTCTGAATGTCCTGTTTCTTGTTTGCCTGGTTTGCCTTGAGTTCCGGCAGTTCAGAGGCATGAGCGTGAAAGAAGAGCGGTGGTGCAGTGACTGCTGCGGAATTGTGGGATTGGGAGGGCTGGACATCATTGTCATGCGACGGAAAAAACGTAAACGCAAAAATGTCCGTTAGGCCACAATGTGCACAAGGCTAACGTACTGTAGCGCTGTTGCGTAAAAATAAACTGAAACCATGTCATGGTTGGCGTGGTTATAATTATGAGTCATTCCTGGCAGCTCTATTCTCAGTCATTAACGTGCCCACATACTGAGAGCAAGACATGACAGTGGTGCTATGCTATCGGACGCTAACAGAGCACTCTGTGTCAAACAGCACCTAGGATGTCTTTCTTATTTCAATAAAGTAGCTGATTGCTTCCAAGTCAGACATTATCTGAGCACAAAACACCGAGCTCAACATGGCACAACTCAGAGTAACGATGTCGCACGAGTGCTTCAAACCGCCTGGTGTCGAAGCACCTAACTAAGCTCTGCAATAGACATCAATTGTAACTAAAAGCATATAAATCAGATTACCATACATACATAACTATGTGAGCTAGACACAAAATATAAATAGATAAAGAGTACAATTACTATTTTTCTGTCAATGTATTTTATAGGTATATTAGTTGTGCGTTAATTTCAGGATGAAAGATCAAAAACTGCCTGATGTTAATTTTTTTGTGTTACAGCTGAAAGGGAAAACACAAGATACAGGGCAAATTCACAATATGACACTGTTAAAAACCTTAAGACATTTAGGCTGCTGGTCAGTAACAAGAAACACTTCAGCCCTTCAACAGTTCTAAGCAAATGGCTGAGAAGCAAATGGCAGAAGTCATTCAGACCCCTTTTGGTTTCCCCTGGGAGTCTTTGAACCTATAGCTGCCAGTCCCTTGTGATAATGGAGCACTGCAATATCCTGTAAATATGTGGAAAATATGTAGTGGTAAATACACTTCACAAAAATGCAATAAAAAAAATATTCATGGCAATATCTGAAAGCAGAGGTAATTTGCCTATTTAACTATCTATTGTTAAATGTTGATACTGCATGTGATTTCAGTATACTGGCAACACGCTATTTTTGCAGGGGCTACGCCATCTTCAATTTCTCAATATTGAGCACTTTCAGGCTGCACCTGAGAGGCATTACACAAATAACATGCGTTATAATTAATATGGACATAATGGCCCTTTAGCAGCGGGAAAATGGCGGCTTTCCGCTCTTAATCTATGACTCACTGGAGGTCATGGTAACACACCATCACCAGTGTAACAAAGATGCTCACTGGAGACATGATGTTCCACTCTCTCAAACTCATGTGCAAAGGCACCCTGACTGACCGCCATGTGACTGCGGGTCAAAATGCGTGTCTATGTGTGACCCGGTCACGTATAGACATGGGATCTTCACACAAAGTTTTCTGAAGGAGGGAACAAGGAAGCAGGCCGTTACGAAAAAACAAAGAGTAAACTCTGCCCACATTTCTCAGATGCGCAAAATCCGTGATGATTTATCTCGGCCCGGTAACACTGACACTGTTCTTCTAGTTGAATGAGACAAAAAAAAAACCGAAAACTTCCGGCATTCAAGTGAAAACGGAGGCCGAAGAAAGTGCACATTCATACTCAATTTGAGGCAGATTCAGCGACAGGCGGATTCTGTGGAGGAGAACCTGGGTGTAATCACCAAAACCTTACCGTACCAGGACGTTCGGAACACGGCAGCCAGTCGTATCAGAGGCTGCTTCCAGCAGGAATAACCCGCGGAGACCGTATCAGCACAGCGCCGACTTTCTCTGTGGCGTTAGCCCCTCGGTGAATCTAATCGAGCGTATTTTCGCCCGTTCGGGCTACACGTTTCCTTTGACCCAAAAACAATCAATGGGCCCCCCCCCCTCCCTCGCCAGACGCCGGGCGTGAGCCTGGCTGGCTGAGAGCTACAAAAGCCAAGACGGCCAAGCCTATCGCATTCCTAGATCAAAAAACGGAGGGTGGGGAGTGGGGGGTGGGTGGGTGGGTGGAAAAGCCTGCTTGCACGAGAAAATGAAGGTTAATTGGGTGGAAAATCTCACAGACATTCCACACCGCGGCGGCTGCGCCAAACAGAGAGCCCTTCTTCTCTGCCGACCCTACAAAGACTCCAGGGCTCTTTCAATCCGGTGTGCGTTCTGCAGCTGGCCTACGAACCTGTGGCCACATCCACTGCACTGCAGGAACAAAGCAGGTTTAACCCTTTCGATTCCGCAAACTGCTCCAGTCCTTCTTCGCCCCCAACAGTTTTTGCTCTACGCAGAAAAAATGATAGGTGCGTTAATCTGCTAGAAAACATGGCCACCTTATAGCGACATAGCAAACAAATGATTGGCTACAGGTAGAGCGATGACACAAGCTGAATTCCTTGTATCTCAGAACAACCACACGTCTCTCATCACACCAACTCGGACAAAAATACAGTCTTCTCATAATGTTACTGGGAAGTTTCTGTAACGTCGCAGCAATGTTCTCACATTAGAAAAACTCCCCGGCGACGTAGCGAGAACGTAGTAAGAGCGCTGTCGGCGGGTTCCACAGCAGCTGCTGCTCCCCCCGCAGCTGTGTTTGCTTTTCCAATGGGCTTTTGCTGGAGATGGATTAACTACATCAGGCTGGAGGCAGGAGACCATGGTATGGACACTCCAGTCCAGTTCTGGACAGAGCCGAGTGAATCAATCACGCTTTCTGCAGGCGTGGCCGCTAGCGAGATGCTAACTCATTCAACAAACACCAGCAAGAAACGCAGGTGCACAGCCCTGACCCGTGACCTGACCGCTTCCACTTCCTCTTACCCATCCTCGGGCTGAAGACACATGCACGCACACACATGCACACGCACATGCAAGCCCGCACACAGACACGCACACACACAAGCACGCACAAGCAAGCGCACACGACACAACCGTCCTACGCTTCCTGTGTCTGAGCGATAACAAATTTAGCAGCGGCAGAGTCTGGAACTCGGCGTTCGAACGTTCAGAACGACTCCAGCTGCGCCCGCATTACCTGCCGCTCGGAGCCCGCGGAACGGCGGGGCATTTTCACGGATAAGGCCGGATGTACGAGCAAGCGGATGCAGACACGGCGCAGGGCTAATTTTACATCGCCGGGATAAAAATACACCTGTAATCACCCGGCTGCTTGACCGGAGAGCTGCAGAACCGCGAGGGCCAGGCATCTCTGCTCAACACAGGGGGTGAGGAGGAGGAGGAGAAAATTGGCCTCTTTCAGGGAAAAAAAAACCATCCTGAAAATCATACACTAATACCGATCACACAAGCTGGCATCCTGCAAAGCTCAGTACTAGCAGTATAAAACCACTCCAGTCCCCATGACCATAAACCTAAAGTTTTATCTACTGCCTTGTACGTGACAAATCGCATAAACTGGCCTACCTGCTATAAGCTGTCACTACTAAGTTTACACACTGTTTACAGATGAAGAAACGGCAAGCTATACAGACCTGGGATCTCGCCCCCGACTCCCTCTGACAGGGTCCTGAAGCATTGTGGAGACCGGACTGCCTTCAGCGGGGTGTTCGAGCGCAGTAAACAAACGGCGGGCGAACAGAACACCTCGCCGAAATTGGCCCGGAGCGTATCCATGGCAACGGCCGGCCGCTGTGAGGTCAACGGTCGCCAGAAGGCTAAATGAGAGAGAGAGAGAGACACCCTCCGCTCGCACGGGCGACTCCCATGCTCATACAAATCTGAGATATTTATCACCCGGATTCATAATCTAATAACCGGCTCATTAGCACCTGTCAGCTGCATTCGCCTCCCCCCCCCCCCTTTTTTTAATCAGCACTTTCTTCTACAAGCCACATCAGCTGTCCAGCGGCCGTGACACGAGGGGATATAAAACTATTTAAAAGCAGCTTATTAATCTTTTTAAACACCTCCGCGTGTCGTTCAATGGGTCCCAGGGAACTGAACCCGAAATGAACCTTTTTCCCCCCATCTGTTCGCTCGGGAAACATCTTCCAGATGAACACGGTCTTTATCTGCAACCAATTCTCAGACCCACAGGTGTTCAGACAATTGAAGGCTGCAATCGTTTCAAAATCTCAACAAAAAAAAACCCATTAAAAGGTGTTTTGACCTATTAGGCACACACAGAGAACGATATAGTCTATTTGTCACCATTGTACGTGATCTAGAAGTCTCAACATCACAGTTGAATACAGTTGTATATTACAACAACCAGTCATTCAAAAAGCTAGAAGGATACAGACATTATAAAGCAGTGCAAACAAAAATAAAGTCATGGAGTTGCGGTGTGTTTTTTCATGAAAAAATCAATTGAAAGCCAATTGAAAGTAGGTACGTCACATTCAAACAGTACTTGGATGAATATTGGTCAGTAGGGACCAATTTTAATTCTTAATAAATAAATAGATTCCATAAAAATAGATCACTAAATCCTGTGTGAATACTTGTACAAGACCACACGTCTCCGTGGGAACAATGAGCCTTACGCCAATTAAGTGCAGGCACAAGAGATCCTTTGATTTGCCGAGATGACCGCCGCACACCTGACAGTCCGCTTCCTCTCGGCCTTCATGCCCCGGTAAAGAAGGTCGCCGCCCCCTCACTGGCAACGTGGAACGGGAGCATTGTCCAGAGCCGAAGGCATATCAGGGGTTCCTGCAGCCCTCTCCCCCGTTTCATCCCGGCCCTCTGAACACAAAGAGCAGCTGGCGCATGCAGGAGGCGCCCCGCATCGCCGGGGAAACCTCGTTACCGCGATCGTTACTGTCACCGAGCAACCGGGGGAGAAATCGCCCGCTCCTTTCACAGGCGGCACGTGTCCGCCAGGCAAAACTTCCTCTGCTTTCGGACCTTGCGGCGAACCTTTTATGAAAGCGGCAACGGCGTTTTTTGGATTAAAGAAAGAGAAGGCCGCGCGTTTGCCTGTTCTCTGCGGTTCTGTAGTGATTGAACGCAAACAGGGAGGCCATGGAAGGAACCAGAAAAGGAGCAAAGCCCTAATCTACTGCTGGCTGGGGGTCATGTAAGGAGACTATAGAGAACAATATTGTATAGGAGAGTTTCCATGGTGAACCAAAAAAGCAGAGAGAAGGCCCAATATTGACTCTGACTCTCTCTGAGAAAAAAAATTTAACTAGTAAAAACAAAGGAGCATATTGCTCTGTGTAGACAAGCATTTTACAGCAGCCCGCAGAAACCAGTATCACATTTTTTCAGCTTGGTTTACGATGCAGTGAGAAATAATAAAAAGGCTCCCTCGTTCTTACACAGAAAATAACAAAGTTCCATAAGCCCCTTCTTCTGAAAAAAGGTATTCAGACGCGAGAAAAAGACTGACTCTCAGTCAAACTTCGAAAATTTGAAAGAACTCAGCCATGCAACGTAAACAAGGTTGAACGGCCCTGGACAACAGCCAAACACTACCGAAATATGAACCGCGCTCCTGCACTATTGCGGCGCAATGCTTGCCCGCAATCTTACAATAATAACAGTCACGATCAAGCGAGCTGATGTCAGTGACCGAAAGTGAGATTTCAGGTCGAATGAGCTACATTTCCGTGATTGCCAGATTTCAATAGCCAGCAAAAGTTCACGCTCAATCTGAGCCAAACAATAGTCAGATTGGCCGCACTCAAGAGATAGCATCGACCGCCTCGCAAGGGAAATTTCCTGTGCTGAAAATAATGGAGGAGCTGGAATGCTCCACTGCTTACTCATTCCAAGAAAATAGTACATTGCAGCTTAAGAGGTACCTGCCAGAACATACGCTTGCCAGTGAGTGAAGTATCTTTGAATTATCTTTGTAGATCAGAACCCTGCGGCTAATGCAGGGTCCAGTACGAAGCTCAGGCCTGAAGGAGTCGCGTCAGTGAGGCTGTACCACGAAGCTCCGTTTCCATGGCAGAGCGTGCTCCGTGCCCAATGGCATGCCCGGGCCCTCCCGCCGCACTGCACTGTTTGCTCTGGCCACTTCCACCCTCCACGGCTCCAGAGGTCCTTTTGTGCGCACTTTATGCCTCTGGCACCCCCACACTCGCCCTGACGGCTGCACCGTTTCCACAACAACAAAGAAAGGAGGGACGCGGGGCTGTTAAATCACTTAAAAACAAGACGGCCACAAAGATGGGCGCTTACTGGGAGAATTAGAAGGATTTCTTGCACCATAAATTAGTGGAAAGAAACAAAAAAACTGTAATAAAAGTCTCGGAAAACCAATATTGTCGAGAGGATACACACCTCATAATGCCCTCCAGACTGAATACTCACTCCACCATTGAACGCACTCCCATCGAGCTGCAGTGTAATTGTATACATTGAACAGGGGGCAGTCCTGTCATAATGAATTTATAAAAAGTACTGAACAGTCCTTAGGGGTGTTAGCCATTGTTGGCAGAAACAAATGGCCTCACGCATTCTGACTAGGAAAAGTCCCCAGCCGAACTTGTAGCTCCATCTGAATGAAATTAAACTGTAATGTGCGTCTGAGACACCAATTTACATTTAGGCTAATTCAAAGCACTAGGCTATAGTCAGTGCATTCAATACGAAAATTAATTTGACTTCCATTCCAGTTTTCCCTCTTTGGGCAAGTATATAAATTATGTTTTCTTTTTAATATGGTCTCTGCTCATGACTGTGAAAGTAAGGCATACCGACTCATTCATGAAATGTGGTGCCTTTGCTGGGAAAGTACACAAAACAGCCTTAAACAGTTTAAAAAGTTTAAAAGTGTTTGATCAGCAGATGGTGAACTAGTGTGTGCTCAGAAAATCTGACCATAAAATGAGCTAGACAGAGCTGCTGTTCCCTGAGAAAAATATATTATCTTAGTCACTCCAGAAAAAAATTGGGATAAAGATACAAATTGGTCAGTGATATTTGTAAGACACCTTCTTTTCATAATATTATGCAATATCATAGCAAAAGAAAGACTCTTTAGGAAAATTTTGGTCAACACCATGAATATTTTTGAATTTTTTACATTACAAATCATTCCTGCTGCACCCTCATGTGACTCACAGCTTCCGTGACAATACTACACTAAAACACCAAGAGAAAAACAGGGAGGGAAGCATCAGACAAGCTCTACTTTGACCAAATCACAAAGAGAGACTAAGAAAGCAGAGACATTTTTGGAGAAGAACAAGACCAAGGGGCAGGTGGTGGAAATGCTGAATCAGTTAGTTGCTTGCAGGGAAGGAAGTTACATTCCATAGTCATACAACAAGGTGTACTTCCTTTTATCAGGAGGGCATTCACAAGTTTTTTTGTTGGCCTACATTGTTACCAAGCAATGCTGGATAACCGCATCACAATTTTAAGTAAATGTCACCCACGAAAATAAGCATAATTGCGAAAACTCACAAGCATTAAATGAGAAAAATATACATTATTGTCATCCATCAAAAACTCCAAATTACCAAACAAAACCATTTGCCATTTCAGAGTTCTGTTTTTCTTTAAGAATACACAGGTGACATGTATTTTTCCCTCAGAACTCACAGCCATGATCCAGTAAGTATAAACACAGATTAGAGATGGTTCACACCATGTCAAACCATGTTGCCTTTTCAGTAACAGAAAGGCTCTTGGGCAAACAGATAAGCAACAACACACCTTTCAAGTGGCCTATTTTGTATTATGCAAAAAGTCAATTGCACAATTAATGGTTCTGACTGATAATCTCTGTATTGTCTTCATCCATCCTCCACTGGTATGGCAACAATTAACTGACAGAAAGGGTTTCAGCCAAGAGCAGCTGTGTATGTAATTAATGGGGATGTTTTACAAGCCTGGAGAAAGAACGAACAGAAACCTTTCCTACAAGTCTTCATACCCTTCCGTCTTGAGGAAGCCTAGTGTTGCTAGTAGTTGTGCTCTAGGAAAGCATTATTAAACTGAATTTAATCAATCCCAAAGCCTATTTCCAACACAATGCTTTACTCTCACTTTGCTCATTTTTGTGATAATTTGCTACAAGTTTGCAAGATGTAAACGTGTGAGCTCACTATGCTTAGGCGTCAAATTATCAACGTTGGAGTCTAAATCGAGAACAAAAGCATGCGATAATTTCCCTTTCCAGACGAAATATACAGACTTTTTAAAAATCATGTCTGGGTACAGTCTTTTTCCTCAAAAGGCAGTTTCACATATCCACAAGTCTTGTCCAAAGCGCTTTGCTCTATAATTACAATCCAAAAAGCCCTGCACTGAAAATGCCGTGGAGCCGAGTCGAGTCAAGACAAACACTGCGCATATGTTTGGCAGAGTGCGACCATACATCGAACTGCAGGCTATACTCAGGAGACTACCAGTTAGAACAATCATAAACCTTATAAACAACTGTCATTAGAACACACCCGAATCATTGTTTTTTCCGGACGCAAGCCCTGTGTTCAAAGTGCGAGTAGCGTTAGCAATAGTAACTTGGACATGAAAACGCTATTTCGCAACAAATACTAACTCGGTGTTCGCTAGACGCCTCTTGATTTTACTGAAATGTATTAGTGCAATTTCTCCGAACATAAAGTCGCTAAGTTGCAATAACTCATTCGGCACACAGGTGGCTTTTCAATCTCGCAAGTGCGCCTCCCATTCATCATCAGTTTTGACAACAGAAGTCAAGCAAAATGCTTTTCCTAAAAGTTTTTAATATGGGTATGGGTAGGCTACTTGTAAATATAATGTTGCATGTTATAATATTAAACGTTAAGCTTTTCAGAAATTTCGAGTCAGGCTAACTTCGGCTAAATAAGTAAAAACTTCTCTGCCAAGCAAAGAGATTGGATTATTAGCTATTGATATGGTAATGTTATTGTTTGGGAAGAGACGCAACAGCTGTGATCCTGAGATGCAAAATCCGGCAGACTTGCAACAGCCTAGTACAAAAACATTACTGGCATCGTAATTCCACATAGGCTAGCCTACATCACATAAAAGTACGATTAACGTAGAAAAGTGTTAGATAAGCATGAGCGAAAAGTTTACAAGTTATATCTAAATACCTAAGCAGGACGTTTGCAGCTATAACCTATGTGCTCTCACTGCTAAATTATCTCTACTTGCATATCCTTATAACAGCAAACCACCCGTTTCCCAAACTTACCAGCGGTTTCAGACAATTATCCTGAAGAATACTCTAAAAGGTGATCGGTGACGTAGCCTACACTTGTGTAATTCCATTCACTTCTAAAAAGTATTTCGCTTTGTTGTTTCAGCAGAAGTCTATCTTCGTTTTGCTCCAGATCACTCCCTACAGTTTCATGCGTTCTGTTCTGGACGACGATGCTCAACAATTTCTTAACTAAGCAAGCTCTACTACCATGTCAACTCCTCTCAGACAATGCTGCTCTGCTGGTAGCCACACCTCTATGTGACAGACATCTCTATCCATCTATCACAAGAGCGCGAGCATGATCTAATTTGAATATGTATTTAAAACCATTGATCGTAGCTTATGGGCCATTCTTTCGGAACACTTGTGTTACTTCACGTCCCGTACAAAGTCAGGGGGAACTTGAAACATAGCGCTATGATTGTTATTCATGGTGATTTTTTTTTGGCAGTAAATGGACATACACATTCTTTTGCTACTTTCTTCATACAAACAATTTAGCAATTAAATTTTTCCAAGAACATTAGGGATATTTTCAGGTTTTCTCTGGTGTGAGTTAGTCAGTCACAACAAAATGATTGTGAATGAAATCGCTAGAGAATCGTTATAAGTTCCTAAAAGTGCACTAGTGACATACGTTTTCTTGTTGAAGACACAGAGTAAGTAAAGATAAAATAGATTTTATGTTATTGTTGGATGATTTTGAAACTGGAGTCAAATTGAAACTGACATGGGGAAAGATCAGAAATTCAGTCCTTTACCATTGCATACTTCCCCCCGAGGGGTTAATTAAATGCTCTGTTAATTCCATTAACAGGGTAATATTTCTCTAGGGGTTTATTGCTTGGTAGAAAAAAGTGCTATGCAACCTTTTAAACACGCAAACAACCTGCCATCACTGCAACAACAGGGGGGTTAAACATGCAATTGTCAGGCAAATTTGTTGACGAATATTGTTGTTTTCATTTACTACCCACAACATTGTTGACAAATGCTGTTCTTATTTTTTTTACTTTAAACTAACAAACTTTATGTTTTAACCTACCAGTCAAAACATGAGTGTAACTTTTGAAATTGCGAGAGAATATATTCTATTTTGAATGAATGGTGTTACTCCTTAATGACTTTCAATCTTATAGCTACTTGTTGCGCTGGTGTAATAATGTAGGCATTCTCACAAAGAAAAATAGAACAAAAACTATCACTAACGTATGCCATCTTAACCCTGAAGCGCACCATTAACCAATGGTTGAAGTAACAGCATTTGTGGAAAATGTTTTTGATGAAAATGTAAACACATTCTATAAGGGCGGGGCTCTAAAGAGCTCTGAAGAGTATTTAGCTGGCTCCTGTACTGAGATCAAAATAACCAGAGAGAACAACGTAAGCGAGCATAAGCTGGTCTTTGTTTACCATGTGGCTGTTCTTGGGGTGGCCAGTTAGCCTGCAATTATCCCATGTTTGAACATACTACACCCCCCCCCCCCCCCCCCCCCCCCAAAAAAAATGTCTTGGGCAGTTGTGGGTGGGAATGAGGAAATGTCATTTGACACCACACATTAGCTCTGCCTTGAATCCCGAGATTCATAACAGAGTTTCACAATGCTTTCTTTAAGCCCTTCACTCGATTTGCAGCGATTAATGACCAATTTCATCAGCGTGTGGTAATATTATGGTATATTTAATTAGAAGAAGAAATTGTATTTTTAAAGGATTTTCTGCATTTGCTGGTTTTGAAATACCACTGCCGTTACAGACTGTCCTGTAACTGCTTTATGAAACAGGGTCATAGTCAAAATGATCACTATCATGCCATTCAAAGATCTAATCATTTAATAGAGCCCACGGGCTGCATCCCCTCTAATATCTCACATTTACACTGCCGGTGTAATCTGCAATGATTGCTCCTTTAATATTAAGGGTGGGGGGTAATTACAGTCAAGCCGATTTGCAGGTGGGGATGAGATGTGCATAAGGGACAGTCTGTGAAACCGAGGTTGAACTCTATGGGTCCCAGGTTCAGTCATAAGGCAAGGCACGGAGTCCACGTCAAAAGGCTACTTAACCTGAATTGTATCCAATAATATCCAGCTGTACAGATGGATAATGCGTTTTAAAAAAAAACCTCAGCTTTGTGAGTCAGCTTTGATAAGGATGCTTCTCGAACAAAAATAATAAAAAAATCCCCGTGGCAGCTATTGTACAGTACGGCCTAGCCATTATCACACGGCACTGTTCATCACACTCTGTCACTGAGAGGGAGAGAGAGCCCTTTCACTCGGGGTAATAGCTGTGGTAATTTGGTCATGTGGAGCATAATGGGGGCAGATACGCTGGGCTTTTGTCTGCTGGGGGAGTGGAGGAGCCTTGTGCAGAATTTTTGTGCTGTTGCACAGGGTAGCAAAGGCCAGGGTGACAGAGGAAGCCAAGCACAAGAACCTGTGTACCTGTGTGTAGGGTTACCTGTGTGTAATATTACAACCTGTGTTACCACAGCTAGTAATATTATAAATAACCACACAAAGAAGAAGAACATGGTCATTTATGACTTTATTTGAAATTTTCCATTCAGGGTTTGGCAGCAGATTTATCCATAGCAATTTACAGTAAACAATGAGATTCAAGCATTGCATGAAAAGCTCAAAAAGCAGCATTTTATTTCAGTTCAAAGCACAATACAGCATTTTTGTGTTTGCCAAAAAGAGCACATTTAAAATAGCAGCTGCACAATGTAAAATTACACAGTGTAGCTCTCGCTAAGACTGTGATAAACAGGCAACATAAAAACAGGAACAATGTTTGCAGGGAAACCGTTTGTACAGTCATGGTATAAACATGTGAAACTCCTCCTTGGACCAGAACTTAATCAAAACCCTGTTTCATTTCCTGCCATCTCAAAGCACATTACATTCCAAGTACCAATGTGGTGTGGTCCGGCCTTGGAGGTAAATCTGCTCTGACCATTAAAAATGTATAACGTTTCCAGTTGGAGGACACTGCTAGTCTCGCTACTGGTCTCTGGCAGTACAGAAATGGCCGCAGGGCCAAGAAGGATGTTAACTTGCCTGGTTTGTGGCAGCAAAATGGCATAATGACACAATATATAAAACCCTGTGGACACATTCAGGTCTCTGTCCAAAAAAAAAAGTTCTGGGCATTCAAACCAGCTGTCAAACAAAGGTTTTTATTTTATGGAAAATATTGCACAGTGTGCGTGTAGTATAATTTTGCACACCGACTGACTGGTACTGTTGAAATGATTCAAAAATGAAGATGACATTTTGAGGTAGGAAAAGCTAAGCCCCCACATTCTGTCTTCAACTGAACTCAAAAGACTGATTTTCCATTGTATATTTTGACCATAATTCCATAAGGATGCCATTTTGCCGGTGGGGGAATGACCTTCAAATCATAACGCATGAAGAGTTTAAACGCTAATTTGAGGCGGCTTGTGTCTGCCATTTCTCGATCTTGTGATTCAAGCACAAAGGATCACAATTCATTTAAACGGGACTCCATAGTTCACAGCACGGCGAAACAAGTTAAGTATATTACATGAGGAATTCATGCATAGCTTCTTGTCTTCGTACAGAGGAAAGTCCCCATCACCAATTAAGAAATTCTATATCATTACGTTGTAACAAGAAAGACCTGATTTCTATTAACTGAACATGAGTGGTCTATTATACCGTACACATATGAATCTTAAAGTCTAAAGTGAAAGAAAACTATTGCACCTGCCAGTGTCTCGTTAAAAATAATTAGCATTAAACATTAGTATTAGTATTAAACACAGGATGGAATCATTTGGCTTCGACTTTCAAGTCATTATCTAGGCATGCAGGTTTCATTCATGCTACACAAAATGCATTCCAACAGCCATTATGAAGCATGTAGAACAATTTCAAAACAACAGCACATCTTTATAAATTGTTCACAAAGCTCAGGAGGTAAGAGCGGTTATCTGGCAGTCCGAGGGTTGCCGGTTCGATCCCCCGCCCTGGGCGTGTCAAAGTGTCTCTGAGCAAGACACCTAATTGCTCCCAACGAGCTGATTGGTACCTTGCATGGCAGCCTTTCACCATTGGCGTGTGAGTGTGTGTGTGAATGGGTGAATGAGAGGCATCAATTGTAATTGTAAAGGGCTTTGGATAAAAGTGCTATATAAATGCAGTCCATTTACCATTCAAATTTGAACGCATTTTGAGCAGAGTTGACTCAGGTGAAATCATGTGTTATACCAGCATTTAACTTGACATAAGTCATTTTTCATACAGCATTGTATTTTGTTATAAATGATTTATTAAATTGTTACCTCATGTTAATGAAGGTGTTATATGTAAGGCATGATGGCTTTAAGGAATACACTGAATAAGATTTGACCCAATGTTCAGCTGCAATCTTCTTCTTCCCACATAAATCAAAGACAAATCACAGCTTTTAAGTTCATAACAGTAGGTGCCTCAAGGGCAGTTGGTGTGTCAAGTAAGCTAAGGACTAAGTATTTCAATGTATGTGTGCTCATAATATTATGTGATCTGTTCCCACGGGTTGTAAAATAACCAGTACCGACAGTATGTTGACTTTGGGCTTTTTACATCCAATTTGGATGATGTAGTTTCAGAAACACAAGCCCAAGAGCTTTGGGTCAAAATTAATTGTTTTGGAGCACAGACTAACGCACACATACTTAGTTGCAAAGGACTTGCACATAATTGCTGATCATCAGGGTAATGAAGCTACATTAATTAGCTGAGCTTATTCATTCAAAAGAAGTGCAGTAGAGATCCATCATGTACAAAACACCATAAAAAGAATAACACACTTAATTGTGCTTTCTGTTTTCCACAAGGCAATAAAAACAGCATGAACATCTTAATGTTCGAAGAATAACAGGTCATGTGCTTTGGCTTATTTTGTTAAATTTTACAGGCTAGCCTGACATGACTGGTATTTGAATAAATCTGGAGGGGGTTGCTACGTTCATGCTGAATGTTCGGTATGCGACAAAGACAAACAGAGAGAGGTATCCTTGATAAAACAGCAGTCTCCTCCAAAACTTACCCGCCCTTTTTTTTAAAAAACAACCAAATTCACAGGGGCCGATATCGAGTGCACATAGGAACAATATCTCGCCGGGGCAGACCGAAGCCTCGTCTCGTCAGCTGGCCAGGTAACACAATGTCCCCTCTGTGAGCTCTCTGGCACGGAGCCACGTCTCTCCGGCTGCTCTTCACACGCGGCTAAAGCTGTTCTCGCTTGCGTTTAGTTGTGAAATTCAATCTCGGGGAGCGCTCCGCCGGGTTCATGTTTCTCATTTTCTGCGGCGTCCCCGAGGACGCGAGCCGCGCGTGCGGTCAGACAGAACGCTTGTGCACATAAATCCCCCCCGCCTCCCCCCGTTTTCGGCTCGGAGAGAGACGCAGTCCAGCAGAGTGCAGTTTCGGGAATCGTTGGGCAGAGCGTTCTAGGCAATTGGCCTACTGGGCCGCGTGTATGGGTCTTGAGGGGGTAATTGTAGTCTGTGGCGCATCATGCTTTTTTTGGAGGGGGAGGGTGCTCTGTTACATTACATTACATTACATTATAGGTATTTAGCTGACGCTCTTATCCAGAGCGACTTACAACAGAGTAACCAAACTCAGGATCAAGTCCGCTTAAGTCCAATTGAACAACATGTAGATAAAAAGCCTTTACTATGATGCATACAATAAGGAGAAACAAGATAGTCTGAACAAAAATTTTTCTGTTATTTCTGGGGTACACGTTTGGGGCCCTCTTTACCTGAGGCACTTTGCTCCACCTCATTGTTCAGTACGTCTCGTCCTCAGCGTGTTTTCAACCATATTTCTGTCTTCTAAATTCTGCTCTAACCCCACGGCGTGAGCGGCGGTGTCACAGATGCTAGCCCAGCGCTGTCTCATTACCGCTGTCCCTCTGAGAGTTTGGCACCGGCCCTCAGCGGTTTGGCTTTTCCCCTATCAAGCCCCCTTTTCCATCTTGAGCCATTTAATCTCATTGCACATGGAAATGGGTTTTAGCGGCCTAAATTAACGAGAAATACAATTATTCAAAACTGTAAGAAGATGAGGGAGGGAAGACAGCGATGGGTAGGCACACAGGGGACCAAACTGCCTGTCGGCAGTTGATATGCATGATCATTAATATTTATTCTCCCTCATCAAAGCAGAACAATATTGACAATATAGATTAGGCCAGATTGAAGCAATGTACGGTGGGTGGTTTCTGAGGGAGCTGAGGATTGTGGGATACGCCTTTTTCCACCTGCCTTATTGTCAAATATTTGTAGTTATTTGCGATTTCAGTGATTTTTCATGCCATTTTAACTGCAGACTTTGACAGCTGAGTTCACAGTTAGGTTTAGAGTTTTTATATTTGGCAAATATTTTCGCAACTCATTTGACAGTCATGGATACATAGGACACAATGCCGATATGGCCGCACATTGTCCCCATGTCAGTAGTCCTAATGTAGTGCAGATTCCCCAGCCAAAATGCATATTCTGTATATCAGATAAGCAGGAAGGTAATGGATACCATTTTAAAACCCTGTTATGACTGTTGTTTAGGGCTGGAACCCACTATGAGGAAATATGGTCCTTAACCTGATGATTGCTAAAGCAGTCACTTGCCTGTTTGACAAAAAGAAAATGACACACATTCTCGGTTGAAACAACAAAAATAAGAGCCTTTCGGTCAAAGACTGAGTTGAGTTCTTTGTCTGAAAAATACATAGCAAAACTAGAACTGGTTCATCCACAAAGGGTTTTTGACAGATTTGTCTTTGTGCTGACAATCAATCATGCAAGTTACCCAAAATGCATCTGCGTGAGAAGACAGACTGACATTTTCCTAGAGAATCCTTTTGAGATGGTCACATCTCAGAGTGTTGTGCTATTCTCACCCTCCCCCCCATCCCCCGCTCCCATTAATTGTGTGTGAGAAGAAGAAAGAGAGAAAATAACTGGTGTGTCATCTAGCATTTCGTTGGCATCCTCTGTAAATGTGATAACACTTTCCTGAACCACAGACGCTCCACGGAATGTGTGTGTGAGTGTCACCTGACGCCAACAGCGATTCCAGTTCCATTTTAGCAGTAAGGCTAGCAGCTGCCCTCTGCAGAAAACAGCAGAGTTTTTGTTTCGAAACGTTTTTGTTTCACTCCCTTCGGTCCTTTCACATGACATGCAGTGGTTTGGCTGGCAGGAATGAAGTTATTTTGGACATTTTCTCATCATCGACCATTAAATTATGCGGTATCCTTCATTAAAGGTTATTTATGTGTCATTGGACATGGCAATAATACAGCGAAAGGCATTTTGTTGAACCTTAAAACCAGTTTTCTCCTAGATATTTTTTTATTATTATTGAGCCTTATTAATTGAGCCACAATGCAGATGCTTTATGTTCAGTGGCATTTATTGACTGCAGTTCATTTTGTGAGGGAGCGATATAAAATAGTGACAAAAGGGGTAAGGCAGGAGGGCAGAAATTCATGATACATTAAATCATTTTCTCCTGGGTGCTTTTTCATGCCTGACTGTTCTGAAGTGCAAGCGTGCATACTACATAGAGCGCTTCACGACCGATGTCTGTGGCAGCAAGATTCCCCCGATTAATTCTCATGTCCTTGGAAGGACAAAACTTGTAGCGTGATCTACTGTGTACTTTATCCATACTTGCCCTTCCCAAAGACAGAGCTACGAGAGACTACTTGTATTCCATAAAACCAATTAAGCATTTTTTAAATTAAATGTAATTAATCAAGAAGTATTCCATACCTGTCAAGAAATTATACTAGAGATTAATGGCCTCATTTGAATTCCATCAGGATGTTCAATAAAAGTAGCTTTCTCAAGATATACGCACATGAACAGCCAGTGATGATGAGATAATGCATTTTAAATTGAAGCACCTTTGCTCATACTGCACACAATAAAATGTTCAGTGTTAAAACAACTCTTAAAGAGCACTTGTGGTCCCTTCTGGACACATACGTACTTTGTTAGAGTCAAATGAACACTGGACATGTTACTGAGCGTTTTCTTACTTAATGATGTATATGTGCTACAGTACATACAACACAGAGCATGAGCATGTAGTTTGTCTACTTGCTTTTGAAGACACAGCCTCTGTTTGCTGCTAAGTGGGCTCGCAAAGGGGGGTGGGGGGTGGGGGTGCGTGTTGTAACCATTAAAGCAAATCCAATTCTAACTCAAAGTGGCATCACACAGATATACTTGTATGGAGATGCTCCGGGACTCTGTCCCAGCCAACTATGGGTAAGCCCCCCAAGAAAGAGTTTCTCTCTCAGATGTATCCAAGCACCAGAAAATTGATTAAATTAGGATGCACAAAATTTGGTGCAGCATACCTTCCGGCATGGTGGATTTGAGATATTTGCTTTGGATCCTCCAATACATTTTAGGACCTCATTGCCCCCCTTATCAGAGAGTAGCAGAAAGAAAAAGTGGTGTAAACTTCTTGCTCAGTATGTGGTTGTTCTGGCATTGTGCACCTTAGTCTGCACTCATGCAGGGTTCAAACTAAGATCACATCTTGGACGTGCTTGGCTAAATGTAATGTTTGTGATGTGAGAAGTCTTATCAGCGGGCCGAGATTGGGATGACTCATCCTGTCCACCGGTGATGCCTGCCTTGCCGTGTGCCTGCCTGTGCCCGCCTGTGCTGAGGAGATAACTGCACCCCTGCCAGCGTAGTTAAGCCCCAGTGTGAGACACAACACGTAAAGCGGCGCGACCTTTTACACTGACATTTCTTCATGAGAATTCCTTTTCGCTGCGTGGTACGTTTACACAAAGAGATCGTTCCAGCTCTTCAAAGTCTTCAGTGTACCTCAAATCTTCCTACATTCTCAGCATATGAGACAGAGATGGAGATGGCTTTCCCGTATGGAAAACAGCAGACAACGGGACACGTTCTGCCCTGGCTTGGCACGGCCTTCGCAGCATTGTAATTGTCCTCTGGGCGGCATCTGCGTCTGGCACTTTGACAGGCTCGAAACGTTTACACCTCCTCCTTCGCTTAATCTCCGCTGTAAGGAGGTGGGAACGGTTCCCTTTCAGCGATGGGCTCCCATTCAATTCAACTGCGCGTATTCAGCCACGCGTACACAAAGATGCTCATACACGCACACACAGGCGTTCACACACAGGCACACCCGGCATGCACACACACATTTACTGTTAACAGTGTAACTGTCAGTTTGAAAAACACTTGCATCTGGCTATTGAAGTTTTTGTTGGAGATTATATCTAATCTCAGCGAGCTCGTCTTTATCTACACTTTTGCTTTGAAGCTTTTCCCATAAACCCTCCAAGTGACTTTAGTTAACATAATGGTGCGTTATTCCTGAAAATGTTTGTACAGATGGTATAACATTCCTGCTTTCTCTGTAATTTCTTTTTAAACTTTAGATACAGAACAGTAGTGCAACTCAAAAGGTGAGAGCAACAGACATAAAAACACAAGGCATTACACTAACAGCTCCACACTGGCATCTTGTGGACAGCCACAGAACTTCATCTACTTCCCCCAATCTCCATACAAACACGCCATCACTTAATTTAATGGCATTACACAGAGCATCTGCTAGACACAAACACAAAAGATCAGGGATCGAAGCTAATTAATTCAGCAGCACATAATCCCAAAGGAGGCAGCAAGAGCAATAAGTGTAGGCTCAATTCACAACTTGTCAACAACCCCACTGAACATTAAACTAAGTCGTATAAACAAGAATAAAACCATCCTAAAATGCATTAAACAACACTATACACACAATAGCAAAAAACATAGGATGAAAACAGCCAATACATGAGACCTAATAAGATGTTAGGGATGGGTAAAAGTACTGGAGGGTCAGGGTGGAGGAACCCAGGGTCAGTCTGAATAGGTGAGTTAGTCGGTGTAAGAAGATGGCCAACATCTCGGCTGTTCTTACCACCATGGGAAGGACACTCCACCATGAGGGCCCAGAACAGACAGCACACGTGACCGTGAAGCGCGGGCTCGGAGAGGGTGAGGAGCCAGAAATGCCTAGGCCAGGACTGCACAACCCTGTTCCTGGTGATCAATCGTCTTGTAGGTTTTCATTTCAACCCTAATTTGGCACACCTAATTCTACTAATTAGCAACTCAATGAGATCTTTAGCTGTTGAATGAGGCGTGCTTTGTTAGGGTTGAAGTGAAAAGCTACAGGATGGTAGATCTCCAGGAACAGGGTTGAATGGCCTAGGCTTTGGAACAGAGGGGGCTGGCTAAAGTGTGCTAGCATGTATGGTCTGAAGATCTTCAGAAGCCATTAAGGGGCATTTCTCTTGGTAGGCTAACACCAATGTTTTAAATTTGAGGTAAACGGGTATGGGTAGCCAGTGGAGGGCAGTGAGGAGCAGGGTTACGTGGGAGTGTTTCCAGAGGTTGTAGACTACACGAGTGGCTGGCATTCTGGACTAGCTGCAGAGGCCTGTTGGTGGAGGCAAGGAGGGCAGAAAGAAGAATAAAGGGCCTTAAGGCCTGTTTACAGTAGAGAAGTTAAGAGACCAGAGCTCACACCATCATACCCATCGAAAGAAATTAGGTCAAATAATTCAAATAATTCATAAATGGCCTGCTTCACACAGCTACAATGTACCATTCACTAAGAGGGACTGGAGGTACAGGGGGGAAGCCGCTTTTCATGGCTTTGTAAAGAGCACTTACGGTGCAGTCAGTCTCAACGACCAGGTGGGGAAAAGAGCCGAAGAGCCGTGCCTTTTAATTTAATCACGCTCTTCATTTCACAGAACAGCCAGTTCCTCGACGGGAACATTTCGCGATAGGAGCTCGTCTCGGGGCCGCACGGCAAGCGGAACCGCGGCGCTAAGGGTGACGCGGGCCGCGACGCCTACGCGGCGATGACGCCTCTGAACAGCGTGCGCTAAAATAGCTCTGAGCCCCAGTGCCACGTCACGCAGGGCGCTCTCATCCAAAACGCGCCGAGAAACGATCTTGGCGCCCCCTTGTGGACAACCAGTGCATTTGCTCACCATATCGTGAAGTAATTCACTTCAGATAAAAGCGGCAAAATAAGGCGTGTGTGTGTGCGCGGTGTTAATGTGAGTGCCTTTGTGTGTTCACGCATGCGTAGGTAGCCTGGGATTGTCAGTGAGGACAACAGGGAAGTCCAGTTCTTTGTGTGACTGGACACAACGGCACAGACAGACAGCTGGATTAGCTGCACCTGTAAGCCTCTCTTTGTGAATGCCTTTCCTTCGAGTGATGGAATTACACAGTGTTTACCACAGGAACACCAGAGATAACACGACACTCACATTTTTCACACTTGTGCATTTCTGGACATCACATAAAGGAGAGACTCTGTTGTTGGATATTAAGAATCATTTGCAGTTTGTGAGGGGCACTGTCAAGATTTCTGCCAAATTATTTTAATGCCGTGCAGCAGTCATACATCTGTCATGTAGTTCTAGGCACATTTAAGTGGTCTCAAATAGCAGCTATCATTGTATTCTAAAAACCTCCCAGAAAAAAATGGTGTCAAAAACCATTTGTTATGCTCAAGATACATCATTCTATAAAGATTAAATGTATTTTGCACTGAGAACAAATTTGTTTTAATGGTAACTCAGTGCCACGAACATCTATTCCACATAAGTCACCAAAATTATTTTAGCCCATGGAGTTTACTAATTAACTCCATTTCAGCGACAGTCCTCATTGTTTGAAGGCACATAGTCACGTAAAGGTAGTGTCGAGTAGTGGCCTTAAGGAGAAACCAATAAGTCATAATCTTCCAAAGAATGATGGAATACAGAATTCTGTACATTTAAACAGGATTTAATGATACAGCGACAGGATAAGAACAAGTGGATTCCAGACCACTGCTGCTTATGAATGTTGTTGCATATATAGGTTATGCTAGATGCCATCGGGTCCTGTTCAACCAAACTAAACGGTCCTAAGAATACCAACCAGGTCAACCACACGGCCTCACGGACGCAGCACAACACTCGCTTTTTATTGGTTACCAAAGAGCCATCCTTACCATACACAACAGCCTACAGTGGTTGGCTAGATTTGATGCGTTCTACCTAAATTCCCTCGAACAGAAAGCATGGCTAGCATAGAATGCAATTTCAGGAAGCGTCCATAATAATGCTGTGATAATGCTAATGATAATGCTCGATCAGCTATAACTACCTCGGACAGGGCCAGGGGATAAGGCGCTAACAAAGTCTGAAATAAACAGACATCCCAGTAATTCAGTCTAGTGCAGCTGGCCAAAGCCCTTAAGAAGAATGGATCTCAAGCACGATTTTTCCACTTGACACAGCCGGCTTTGAAAGCAGCAGTAAATCAGTGTGTACAGATTGGAAGGCTCAATTAAACACCAGACAACACTAATGAAGCCAGAGTTTAGCTCTCTGCGGCCCTCTACGGCGACATCCTGTTAGTGCGGTGTCTACGGTCAGCTCTCCTGCTGAATTTTGTGCGGGGAAAATTTTTTAAGAAGAGCCCCATTTTAAATGAAGGGAGACCGCAGGGTCTTTACAGCCAGGGAGGTACCACACAGGCCCGGCTCATCCCTGACTCGGCAGGCGGTGCCGACGGGGGGGCTCCATACGGTACCAGCTGGGGCCGCAGGTGCTCCAGCAGCTGCTTCTGGCGCCGCTCCAGGCTCTGCTGCTGCAGCTGCTCAGCCAGCTGGTGGAAGATGGAGCGGTCAATGGAGTCAGAGACCATGGGCCTGGGCGACGGTCCCCGCCCTCTCCATGTACGCTCGAGTCCCCGCGCTTTCCAAACACACTCGAGTCCCCGCACTTTCCCAACACACTCGAGTCCCCGCACTTTCCCAACACACTCGAGTCCCCGCTCTTTCCCAACACGACAGAGTCTCTGCGCTTTCCCAACACGACAAAGTCTCTGCGCTTTCCCAACACACTCAAATCCCCGCGCTTTCACAACACACTCGAGTCCCCGCACGTTTTCGACATGCTTGAGTACCTGCTTTCCCATCACACTCGAGTCGCTGCTTTCACAGCATGCTCGAGTCCCCGCACTTTCCCAGCATGATCGAGGCCCCACGCTCTCCCAACACCCCGAAGCACGAAATCCACAATCAAAGCAAATGAACCCTCAATTCTCTGTTTAATGACCGCTTCAACATTTATCCATTCAGCAACTGAAAGTGACTATTGCCATGGTTCCTGCAGATGTGCTGAAATACAGCGCTGTGAGCGTGAGCTGGTTTTCAACAGTAATGGTAAAACTGTAATTACGCACGATTCAAACTATTATGACACTTCCACTGATAATTACCACAAGTACTAATGGTATAATGGAGTGAGCAGCACTACTGGAACGACTGCTAGAAGTGCTTTTTAGGTCTGAATTCATCAGCGTGCTCAGGGGCTGTGAAAAACGTGACTCTCATTGTGTCAGCTGATGGTGTTTTCCTGAACTAGGACTGACCGCCACACAGACAGTAATTGGATTATAGTGTAGAGGCAGATGAAACTCTCACAGCTAAACAGCTGAAACAAAGGCTGTTTTTGACATCCTGTTTCTGACGCTCTGAATCCTTCCTGAAGTCAAACTAGTCCAGAAGGTTCTGGAAAACTCGGCGGAGATTGGAAACGGGTGATGGGAAAGTGCTTGTGGCCCACCTGGACACTAAACTTTGCGACTTGTCGTGAAACTTGCGCATCCCTTCGTGACCCTGCTCCTCTGCGCCTTGTCGGAGGAGGACAGCCTCTGGTCCGGGGGGCTGAGGGTGATGGGCGCCACGGAGGTCGCAGTCAGCTGGGCAAGGAGGGCCGGCAGCTGGACCACCGGTTCAGCTTCCAGAGTCCGCAGGAGAGAGGACAGGGACGTCTGCTGCTCCTTCTGCTGCTGCTGCTGCAGGCTCCGCACCAGCTGCCGCGAAACGCACGCCACTCATATTTCCAGTATTACAAAAGTCAAAGTATGAAAAGTGTTTCGTTGGGCATACACTGTAAAGAACACTCTGCGAAGACTGACTAATAAAGGCTGGTAACATCCAACCAATCACTTTCCCCAGGTTTTAACAGCTCTGGGAATGGTACCCATGGTGCCTTTGACCGAAAGAATGTTGTGGCATGGTCCCGTGCCCACCCGTCGGCCTTGAGGGTCTGTGCCACGGTTGCCAACGTGTCTGCGCTATCTGGGAGGCCCAGTCTGGTAAGCTAATCCGCGCACGGCGTTGGCCGGGGTGGTGAGCATCGCTGGAGTTCCTGAAAAGAGCGGAAGGCATCTGCAAAAAAACGAAGCAAAACTAAGCACAACGAAACGAGCGCGATGCTGCAAATAGGACGCCTGCGGTTCGAAAGAGAGAAGCAAGTCCCGACTGGTCGTTTCGAACCGAAAGGAGAAGTCCAATCGCTCAATATTGGCACAACATCAAATGAATAAAAGGACCTGAAATTAAATCGCCTCTGTACTCCAGTGCTTCTGAAAAACACACTAGCAGAGCAGCACAGGGTTACAGCATGTAAAACTACACATGCAGAATATATGGAGTAAAAATGAACAGAGCGGAGTGAAGAGTGAACACTCTCTTTATTGCAATTTTATTAGTGCTAATAAGTAATGTGTCAGTGCAGGCCGATTAGCAGGTTGTTGCACGAAGAACAGTCAGTTTTTCAGCCACAGATTCAGAACTCTCACAGTAAATGTAAATGTACTGCATTTATATAGCGCTTTTATCCAAAGCGCTTTACAATTGATGCCTCTCATTCACCCACACACTCACACACCAACGGTGAAAGGCTGCCATGCAAGATACCAATCAGAGCTCTCACAGTATTACTGTGTAACAGACACACACATGCACGCACACACGCCACACACATCCACGCACGCACGCACACATGCAGCCTTCTGTTAGCCTCTCATTCAGGAAAGCTGGCACAGGCATCATAGTGGTTTAGACACAGGGTGATTACAACCAGAGCAGTGGATTAGCATTTTCCCATCAGGCTGTTAATGAGGTTATTGATCTCATTAGCATTGATCTAAGTAGCCCTTACATTTTTTCACATTCAGTCAGCCCATACGATCACCTCTCACAGGTGTTACAGGTCACAAATGTTAACTGGCAGAAACTGTGAATATAGCCTGAAAAAGCCACCAGTGTTTAACATATTCCCGTGATGAAGATAAGTGTTTGAAATTCACAGGGGCAGACATTACAAAACAAAATCGACAAGAATATCGGTAATTAATGCACAAACAGCCAGAAATACGACAGTAATGCAAGAGAGTCTATTTACAAAAAGGTAAAACTGTAACTGCATCTCCCTCTAGTGTGGTTACAGAAAAAAACTGACATTTTAGTATTTAGCATTTTTGTAGACATTTGTATTTATAGATCTTGATAAATCATACATATTTAAATATTTACATTTTTTTTGATACAACACAAAAATAAGTTTTTATTATTGCTGAATAATATTCAGCAATTATAATATTTATTATTGCTGAATGGCCCTTGTTGTGTAGGATTCGGCATCATAGGGCGATTTGGTTCTTGCAATTAAGACCAGAGACATACGCCCCCTATGGGACAAAATTAATTCCCTGCTCTTAAACGCAAAAATTTATAGAGAATAATAAGACTGCCAATCGACAGCCAATTCTGAATTATGCACTTTTCTGCAAAATCAGTTTGGGCAAGTCAGAGAGAAACACAGCCTTTATGGTACCCCAGGATACATAAAATGAATTCACTCAGGAAACAATTAAGCTACTTGTTATGTGTTCATTTGAGACAGGGGGGGGAAACAGCAAATATATTTCTGTTTCTACAAACTCTTCTGGAATTTGCTGTGTCAGAACTGGAAGAAGTGATTAAGGAAGTAGATTGTTCGCTGTGGGAATGTGCTTTTGAGCTGTCTAAAATGAATTCCGATAAGCCTCGGGGAGCTGTTGTTTTATTCATCTTAATTCCCAAAATCTGTAATACCATCAGTGGTGATGACTTGAATGCTGAAACATCTGCTAGCCTCCTTCGGCTTTGCACTGTTATCAATAAATGAACAAATATTAGCAAAAGCAAAAAATGATTTTTACACATCTGTGCACCTGACTGCAAACATGGTTATTTGATGATAAATGTGTGTAATAATATCATGAAACCCAGCTCATGCAGGGTTTATTCTGGAATGGGAAGTGTTTGCCACATCCTCAAAACACCACAACTTACATACAGTGCAACAACTGATATAATTGAAATATTTTTCATTTTCATTAATTAGTCAAGAGTTATGGAGTTCATTAATATTTGCTTAAATGGATCATTTTTACTATTTTTTCTCAGCGTGAGCCCAGTGGAGTGATTTAGTGCATTATTTCACCTCATTGTTATTACATGGAAAATAAGATTGTTGCGTAAGATTGTTGTTATGGAGTCTGCTTACAGCAAATCATGCATTGTACCCTAATTCTCTTCCTCTTGTAAACAGTAAACATAGACAAGAGTTTATCGGCTGAACAGATTACAATACAGACCAGCATACTGGGGAGTTACAGCCAAGATAAGCCACTGAGTGGCAGCTGTGACTCAGGAACAAACAAAACAGGCTGTTTCTCCAGCAAGTTAAGGACCACAACAATCTATCTCTCTGCAGACATGCTTGTCTGGAAGAACTTCATAGTGTCTGACTGGAAATACCATGTATCTCCCCAAAAACGGTAAAGGCACTGTTTCATTTACTTTCAGTGTGGAATAAACACAATTCCAAACACACCCCTGCATTTGCTTGATGTCAAACCCCACCGATCAACATCCAGCCCCGACCCCAGCCTGCATCCTGCAGTCCGATGTACTTGTTGCATATGGGCTGGTGTTGCCCTGCTACAATTAACTGACACCCCACAGTCAAACGTGTTGATGCAGATGAGGGGAGAACAGGCTGGACGAAGCGCGTGCAGAGCAGGAATGTGAAATGGTGACCATTATCACCTTTTTGTTCTTGCCTTTATACAGGTTGCTATGGAAACACAGCATATGGAATTCAAAGCAGAACAGGAGTCACCCAAGGACACGGCGTGAGCTTGTTGAGAATGCCAAGCTATATGGCCTGGCCTGAACCTAATGAATATACATAATACCATGCCTCACATTTGAACATGAAGGTTTGTGTTTCCAATTCCTGTCCCCTAACATTACACATAATAATAATAATAATAATAATCATAATCATAATCATCATCATCATCAGTGAATTCCAAAACTGGCTTTAAGTCCCAGGAGGAGTTCTTTCTTTAAATATTGTAACACACAAAAAATTATAACAAATAATTAAATAATAAATGGCTTAGGAGTTGTGCAGTCAAGTTGGTAAAAAAAAACAAAAAAACACAGAAACGAAAAGAACCACTATTGTAAAAAACAGATAAATTAAGCATACCATTTCCAAGACCTTCTGAATGCTTTTTCTCCGAACAATTTTCAATTTCACCAGTATAAAAGAATACAATTTCCCCTTTTAGTTGAGCATTAAATATAGCTCATTACCGTTATTTTATACAGCCTTTTATGCTCATAAGTAGAATTCTTGACCCCACTGTAGCAACTATAGGGAGTTATTTAAGGACATGAAGCACAGAGCGAAATGTGGAAATATGCTAACCATACGGAAGTTCAGTTGGCTGCATGTCCCTAGCCTTGTTCTGGAGGGAGTAGTTGTGGTTTCTTATAGTTTCTTCTAAAAATGAAAGGAAAAACCAAAAGCATAATGGTTAACTAACACGGTTAACTGCGTAATAAATGGAATAACACCACGTTGCGATGTATCGTTTTACTTACCTTGTATTTCTACTGTGGGTGGAGGGGCAAGAACAACGGGCACAGTCTTCATCTAAATCTTTACATGTTTCTCCTGTTTCACCTATGAAGACATCGTTACAGCATTTTTTTTTCCAATTACAGGTTCGATTGGCCATGTCACCAAGGGAGGGAGGGATTCAATAGATGTGATCGTCTTCATCTCGTTGCACATCAGAGCCTCCTCTTGCAGATTTGCACAGCTGCAGGCTGTCTGCTCCAACTGGACATTAATTAGAGTTTTCAGAAACAACGACTGAGCATCTTCGCTGGTGGACTGTAGGGTACATAAAATGGAAGCTGGCGGAATTTGATTTGGTGCTTGTCCCGTCCACGAAAATAGCAGATGACTTGGCAGCAGTGAGCCGGGTCTTAATACAACTGGATATTACAAATTTGGAAGGAAAACATTTCAGATCAAAACTGGATCAAACAAATAAAATACAACAGATTCGTTTTTTCCCCTTTTTCCTTAGAGCTCACCCTCTGAGGCCAAGTTTGAAGTGCAAATTCCTGGTTCAACGGAATTCCTCAATACAAAATATGTCCAAGAAGCAGGCTCAAATACTGCATGACTCAAGCAAGGACCCTGAAATGCTACTTTTATTGTTTTAAATATAGAAAGTTCTAAACAATTATTGTATATTTATATTTATACAAGTACTTGCATTCTTACAAATGAAATGGAAATAAATACAACTATTTTACAATACCACACGTTCAAAAGACATCTACAGTAGCATTTAGATCAGACATCTACAATGAAGCTACTATTAAAATCATGTTTCATGCATTTAAAACAGTACTGTTATTAAATTAAAGGGTTAAAACAAAGACTTTCATTCACTGTTCATCAATCAATATTTTTGTATTATTTTCAATTGAATTCATATACAAGTCAAAAAGAAGGGAGGTCCATTTAGTTTGAGAGGCAAGAGCAATGCTTTTTACACAGTAAAGGTATTCTTATTTAGGCGAACTTTAAATTTTAAAGAAAGGAGTCAGTAGTGCGATATTTAATGACAAGTGCATACGTGTGTGGGAGAGTGAACTTTGGAACTGTGAATTCCCATTTTTCAAAAACAAAAAACAAACGCACAAGGACAAAATAATACACTACCAGTGTGAAGGTGCATGATGAACCAACATGGGAAAAAAACTCAAATGACAAAAAAGCATTTTCTTCAAAGTAGAAGATGAAAAAAGACACCACCACTCCTGCAACTTCATCCACTCCAGTTCCATTTGTTGTAATAAAAATATCTGTCCAATTAAGTGTTCAGTCCTGTAAACCTACCTGGCATAAGGCAAAAAGCCATGTTAAGAAATTTTTAAAAAGTTAAAATCAGTGCGTGAAACAGCTCCAAATAGGATGTTCTTTTCAGCTGGGTATTAGGCAGCCAGCTAACATCCTTAACTTGAGCAGGGAAACTATGGTCACATTATGGACGCTGAAGCTTTTGAGGGGGGGATATCATATCTGGCAGGGGTTTTATGGGTAAATGTCCCGTCGCCATGCCCCAAAGCAGCACTGTTCAAACGCTGGTCTCGGTGTAGAGGATTGTGGGGCCGGCTGCGGCAGGCTGCTCCCCGTCTTCCCCACAGAGCCCATGGCAGATCTCCTGAAGCAGCAGCACGTTGGCCTCCTTCCACTGCCTGTATCTGAGCGCGTTCAGACCGGGATCAGCCAGCAGCTGCTCAATGGTCAACAGGTCTGCCTCCTTAGCCTATCACAGGAGACAGAAGGTCTGCAGTCACACAAATCTACACAAGAACTTTGAGTCATTTATGTATTTACTTTACATAAGTAAAAGAGCATTTCCATTATTTTAAGATAAGTCATTAAAGATATATAAGGTGGACAAACCAGACTGATTAGCTCTCAGATTTGCTATGTCATCTCACAACCTGCAATACAATACCCTAATATTTACCAATGAATATTTACAGATGTGTGAAGACATGGATTGATGCTGCCCTCTAGTGGCCAACTCAGAAATAACATCAGTGATAACAGCCATCAAAACTCACCTTCAGAGTGCTGTTCAAAGTCCTTACGAGGTGTAACTTCTCATTAATGGTGTGGTTTTTACAACGTTTAATAAAAGAACTTCTGAAATCCTTTTTGGTGGAAGGCTTGTGTTCCCCAGTCGGAGACAGACTCGCTTGCTTTAGATGTATGTACAGTTGTTCCATTTCGTCAGAAGTGACTTCTTGATTCTCTAAATAGACATACAACACACCATTACTACTTTAACTAAGGACTGCTACAGTGGAATGGTACATACACCAGCGTTTCCCAACCTTTTCCTTCCACAGCACACTTTCCAAATGTACAGAATCTCATGGCACACCACTCTCAAAAGCAAGCCACGTGCTGACGTTGATGTGCCCTGTCAACAGCAGGACTGAATGTCCTATTGGGGGTTTTAATTGAGCCATATGCATTTTAATGACTCTTATTTTGGCCTTTGTGAATGGGATTGGTTTATTTCAGTTTTTTAAAAATTTGAACTTTTAAATTATTTTAAAAGGATTACTCGCGCGGCCGCCAGACGGCAGACCAGAGTGTCGCGGCACACCGGTTGGGAAACTGTGAAATATACCACAAGGCATTTTACAATCATAGTGGACATACATTTACCAAGAGGCATTCAGCATATAACTCATGGTTATGGCTACATTTTTTTTTAGTGAACAAGAACAAATGGACGCATGTATTTTTTATGCATAAAACTGCACACAAATCAGGTTTCATTATCATACATTAAAAATACCACCAAAACAAGGTGAAATATTAAGGGAGTACATTTTTATGAACTGACAAATTTGTGTGTGCACTCATTTATGTTCCTGTAACTGTTGCTGTAACTAAAGCCACCTGATCTTTATGGTGGTTCCTGATCACTGGCATATCCTGGGAGGATGGAGGATTCTGGGAACCCTCTTCACTGCAAGTCTCACTGGCTGCCTGTAGGGGGAACTCACTGGCATCTTGAGAAGAGCTCTCCGAATTCTCAGGGGAGGTGTTTATGGAGATTTCCAGCCAGGACTGGCTGTGATTGGCCAAGGAGTTCTGTGATGTCATGCCGTCATTTACAGGGGACGGACCGGGGTCTCCAGTCTCATTGTGGGAAGGCGAAGAGGAAGGCGGTTGGGGACTCACCTAATTGAACAAAATTGAGTCAAAAGTCATAAAAATCAACAAATGAATTCATCTCTGTTCTCCTTGACAGTGTCTTTATTATGCAAGTACAGGAGCTCACAGTCACAACTAAAATGGAATATAACAGGACTTAAATTATCTATTAAATATCTAGAAATGAAAGCAGCTGTTGGTCAAACATAGGTTTACTTATTTCCTTTCAACCTTTTTTATTTTACTAAGTGCTACTTATGTGTGCGGTATTTACCAAAGAAAAAAGGAGGTCATTATGTCAGGAAAACACCCTGGTAAGCAAATGTGCTGTTAAGCACACAAGACACTAAAACAAGTCTTCTTTTGACAGTTATGCAATGCAAACCCCATAAATAATGTTTCTCATTCGTGATTTGTGTTAATCCTCATAATCAGCCTATGATGGAATCATCAATGGACAGAATAGAAACCAAAAGACAAATCCGTTCTTACTGGATGTAAAAACAAAAACAATGGACCAGTACTACAGCTACAAACAGCCTTTCTTCTCACTAATATCTTTGATGTGCTCTGCATCTTGTGATACCAGAAAAGACAGTTACTTGCAGCATTAGTTGTGGCAAGTAAAAAACGGACACTAAAGGTTATAAGAAGACCCTGAACTCATTAATAGTGCACATTTAGACAGAACACACTATTTGTTCAAAAAATCAATAATAGGGTATTCTTCTAAAAATTATAAATATTTCTTTCAACTCCGATCAGTACAACGTTTTCAATGCTGAGATGTTTAATTAGGTCTTGGCGCAGGCTGTAATTACGGGGTCTAATCTGGGAAAAGAGTGGCTCGGGGTGACACACTCACCGAGGGTGTGTTCTGTTCCGCATTTGAAGAAGAGATTGCGTCTGTCAGCTCAGCCTCCTCATTATCACTGGCTTCACTGTAACACTCTTTATTAAGACACACGCAAGCACGCATGCACACACACACAAACAAACACACCCACACGTAAACACACAAACACGTACACACACGCAAACATATACACAATTTGCAGGTTCTGAGAAAATGGGAAATGTCTGATTTACAAATATACTGTGAATGAGTTTTACACATAAAAAACACATTAAAAAATGATTTAATAAAAAATAACGAACCTCCAGAGCTTCTTTCTAATGGCTCGTTCTGTGTCGAAATTATCTTAAGTTTATTCAGCCATCTGAAACAGCAAAATGTTCCCATTGTTACCGTCATACTCCAAATGTCCTATTTCGGACAGGTATGGTATGCACCCTGTATGATGATTTTGTGGGGGGGGGACTCAGGATGTTGAAGAAGATTGCGCTGAATGTTTAATGTCACACTGTAGCATCGTCCCTGCAGCAGAAGAACCTTCAAAAGTCCCACAGCCGTGATTGGAGCACTTATTTTAACAGCACGCGTCTCTTCATTTTCAGCTGAGCTTGAAGCACATCCGTTCCCAGCACGCCTACCATAGACCACACCGCTCTGTCTGCTGCGCCCCCCGCCCCCTCCCCCCCCCCCTCCCCGCCGGGCCCCCGCCTCACCTGCTCATCTCCGCGGCGTTCTCTGCCGCAAAGTAGAACGTCATGATCTGAGGGTGGCAGGCCTTCATCGCGCTGCGAGAGACCAGGGGGGACGGAGAGTGAGATGGGGGTACGTGTGAGACAGACCCGGGTCAAATACGTATTTGTTTTGGGTTCAAATACTTTTCTGCGCTTTACTGATCTTGTCCGGTGTATTGGAACCAATGAAACATTCTCAAAAGGTGCAAACCCCTCCTTGTGGTCATATTGGCGGGCTCAATTACACCAGGCAAGATCAACAGAGCCCAGAAAAGTATTCGAATACTGGTGTGAGAAGGGCCGCGAGTCACCACTGTCAGACAGTGAGATGGGCGGAGAGGTTAAAAAGGGACAGATAGAGGGGGAACAGATGTGAAAGAGGCTGAGACAGAGATGGGAGACAGGAAGCCAGACACAGACTAAAGTAAGACGTGTCAGAGATACAGCGGCTAAGAGACACCAGAATCGAGCTGTGAAACTGTTCATGGTGCTGCTCTGAATTATGCATTGGCGTTAGCTCCAGAAAACCAATTGCTACTGCACAGCTAGTGTACCCTTGAGCAATGTATTCAACCACAGATGCTTCAGTAAATATATAAGCTGTAAAACGTTTCATTCAAATGTCTACATTCAAACAGCCATACAAAGAAAGCAAACTGTTCTTTGTAGTAAAGGTTTGCTAAAAAAAAATCACAAGAATACATCACAAGACTTTGGCAGGCTCACTACTTCCTGTGACAGGGAGGAAGTCACCATGCTGTGGTGTACTGTAAGCAACAAACTGTAGGTATGCCTGTGAGAAAAAGCACTTCAACAATCCGCAGTACATACTCCTTAATATAGTACTAGGCTTTAATCAAAACACCAATGTAACTCAATTCATATTTAAGGAAGTATTACTTTTAGATATAAGGTACACAACCTTTTATAATACTAAGTGGCAAGAAATGATCCTTCATTATTAGCCTTCCACATCGCTATTAAATAAAGCCCATGTAAGTCAAGTGTGGCTAAAGTAAAACATACCCAAAATTCAGTGGGAGAACAGCAGCCTTTTTGAAAGAGCTACAAGCACGACTTTTGCCCCTCCCCCATCATTGTCAGACATACACAACTATGCCTGTAAACTTTTTATTATGATTTTAGTATATGAATTTATAAAATGCTTACTACTTCCTCTTGCACTCCACAGCCTGCTCAATTGTGAACTCTGCAAGGTTTATGTACCCTTCTGCTTTCTCAGCCTGTAAAAAAGGGTACAAGGAAATTCAGGACGCATAAACATTCAATATTTTCTGTGTGCATACTAGCTGAAGGGAGAACTTTTACAGTCAGAAGCATCACTTCCTTGGTGGTTGTCAAAAAAGAACTACTTTCAGCAGTGCAATTCAGATTTTGAATAAATGTCAATTCCTACCCTCAAATGCAAATTCAATTGCCCCCCCTGCTTCACACCCCCTCCACCATCAAGTTTTGTATGAAGATGTATCATAGCCCACAACCACACCCCCTCGGACTCTGTGACAGGGGCGGACACCTTATCAGACAGCTGCAGTAAGTGCTGTGTCAATCTACTAGTTTCCTTGCGGCTAATTTAGCCCTGACCGCCAGCGTTAGTAGCGCGAGTCATTTTCTTCACAGCATGACTCACCATTTGACCGGCGTACCAGTAGAGAGACGCCCTCTTAAGCACAAACCAGTACTTCTTCCATTTGATCCCAAGGAAAGCTTTGCCCTCCTTCTTCCTGTAGAGCCAGCCCTCGTAGTCCACCTGCCCCAGTTCCTTCACAGAGACCCGCCTCCGGCTCATCCTCACATTGCCTGCCAAACAGAGGCTCTCTTTGAAAAAGACCAGTGAGGAGTGTTTGGACCTTTGACCTACCAAAATGTCTTATACAGTAATCTACACAAATCCTTGAAGTACACAAAATGACGACAGGTCCGCTACCATTAAACCAGTGGTGGAGTGCAGACCACTGTATCCAATATGTGACCATGGTCTGATAGAGACCAAAACCAAGATTATTTCAGCAGAGGCACCATTGCTTCCACCATTGTATTTTATGACACGTTGCTGGAACTAATATCTAAACAACAACTGAAACCGAAATTAAACATTTGCAAGATTGAGGTTTGTGGCTAAAACCTAGAACAAGAATACATCTGCAAATCCCAATATGCAAATTCTAGAGCAGGTTTTTAACATTAACAAGTTAATGAGCAACTGACAGTCAATCTATTACATTATTTGAGTGGGTTTCTGCAGAGTACCCCACTCAGCGTATCTATCATTCTATAAGAGTAATGCTTTTATAGAGTAATAGATTAAAATGTTATGCAGACTATAACAAAATTTAAACGACACACTCAGTGACAGGCGTACCAATCTGATCGCTATCAATGGGTTCCTTAATAGTGCTACTATGGACGTATGCTGTTTGACTGTTTGCACAATACTGCACACTATGAACATCAGAATTTCAACAAGGGATGCAGCTGCGAGAACTCTCGTTAGTACACGCATTACTGAACACACGGAATGAACAGAGACGTATACAAGAAAAAGCACACAGTAAAATGCCTTTTATCTTTTTCTCTGTGGGATTCAGACGAAACAATAATAGAGTTCACTGCTGGATTCGATTCCCCTCTTCTTGAATAACCATATACATCAAAAGAGTATAAATGACTATCAGGAGTTTGCTAGCAGCAAGTATTAATAAAATCTGATACATGCTATTGTCTGAACAAATTCCACTTTTTCCAATCTCCTGTCCATATTTCACATGTGAAATGTGATCGATCTTACTGGACTTGATCTGACTCATGTTACAGTTCAACCATCACTAAACAACTCAAATACGTTTTGTGCAAGAAATCCTCCAGAAACACACACATGAAAGCATGCATGAATGCACATAAACAAATACACGCATCGCGTAAAAACACAGCATTCACAGAGATAAAAGGTTACCCACCATGACCCATACACAGCTTGTTGCCAAGCTGAGCAGCGCTTGGTCGAGCATCTCTTTCTATGGGCACGTATCTTGGGCTAAAATTATACTTCAGAGCAAAGCCACAGATGCCCACATGATGTCCGGTGCTGGGTAGCAGAAAGAAAAAGCACGACCCGTCTTACCTCGGGGTTTCTTCCTGGACTTCTGACGAAAGCACACCTTTGGAGAAGGGGAGGGGAGAGACAGCAGAGGGTGAGATTTAGGAAACAAGCAAGTCCAAACAGGAAGGGTGCAACTGTCCCAGGACGGAGAAGTCACCGACACAGTGCTCGGAGTGACAGCTCAATCACACACCCCCCCTCCCCCCCAAAACAGTACTGCCGAGCATCGATCGACTGGAACATCCTGTTTCACACCACATTTCTCCCCCACCAACTCTCCTCTGCATGTGACATTTCTCTTGTGCGCTCTTTCTCTTTCTCTCTCTGTCTCTCTCTTTCACACACACTCTCTCTCTCTCTCAGGCTATCATGCAATTACAGATCTGGTTTATTGTTCCTACAAACTACAAAACTACAGCTGTGTACAACATTTGATACTGCCGTTTCCACAAGATGCTGTTACAAATGCAGAAGTTGAAGTACAACTCCAGCGCACAAACATACAGATACTGAAATTTTATTAGTACACAGAGGTTGCCATTGAAACAGCATGGCCACTTAGCAAATCTCAGTACAACAAGCATCAATGTTGAACGACTCCACATTAGATACGTCTATGAGTTTGTTCAAGTCTCCACATTATCAAGCTAATTAGGCACATGGAGATCGGAGGACAAATTCTACTTCTAATACTTAAATTTAGTACTAGAAATTAATAAGGGCTAGACTGCACATCATTGCAGAAAGAGCAGTTACTGAAGTCAGGGTTCTGGCATAAACTCATTCAACCATTGCTAAAAATTATATTTAAAGAGATTAATGCAGATTGTAAAATGTGCAATAATCTGTAAGCTCCAAAGAGATGTGCAGATTCCTGCAGTTTATGCACAAAAATAAAAATACTTATTTGGATTATTAAATGTGACTGCACTCCCTTGGGGACTTTGCACTAAGTCAGTAATGAAGTAAACAGACTTAAAACAGAAGCTCTGGTGAATGCAACTGCGCCGTTTTACACGGTTTTATGCGTTGACAACTTCCTTTTAAGGAATACTTATATTTAGTGTCAGCATGCCCTGCAAAGCAGTATCATTCAGTCAACAAAATAACACTGCTTGTTTGTCAATATTTAGTTCATGACGTTTGTTCAGCTCAGTTTAATAAAAACGTGCTTTCTTACAATAAATGAGTATTGTGACATGTATTGAGCCATAAAGAAACCCACCTCACAGTCCTGCAAGGAAAGGGCATATACTTACAGAGTGATAGTCACTAGCTGCCATGGGATGTGCTAGCAGAACAGGGAAAGCAGCCTGTAAATACATGAACCATAAGCAATGAGTGCACCACTGTTACTGGAGACATGACAGTGGATTATTATTTAAGCACAACTCCAAGGCAAACAAACTGCAGTTCATAATTTCAACAAAACGTCCCCAACAATAGAGGAACACATCCGGCAAGCAGATTTAAGGGATACAGACATAGTTTTAGTGAGCAGTGTGAAGCTAGCGACAGTAAGGACTTTCGCGCGGGTCTGTACTGTTTTAGTGACCCATTATTTACCCTTCTAGGTCTGCGACTGCGTAATGCTGTATCATATGTCATATGTCATGGTGGATGTCTGGCAAACCAGATCCGTACCTAAATACATGTAATGGAGTTAATTGATCACCACCCCCTGCATATAATCTGCTTGCATTCTTCGAAAAACTCTATTTAAACAAATCAAAGTGACAAAAAGCAATATCAACAACATTCAAATTAAAATTCATAGGTAGGCTGCATCGAATGCAGTTCGTCAGTCTTTACAAAAACAAGTCTAAATTAAATTAGGCTAATAGCACTGACGTCTATTTGTTGAATTCGACGATTTGTCGGTTCGTGATTTTTTAAAACACATGTAAACACGCCTGTCCCATGCATCAGTTGTAAAATAAAGCCAAACCTACCATAATCCACGATTTTAGACTTCGCATTTTGCTGTGCAATACTAGAGGCCACGTTTATAAAAAGCGTACAAAATACCACCTTCGGTGTTTTGGGAAACAAATTAAGTAAATGGTCCCGTTTAATCTTCTGGGAAAAACACAAAGCACAATCAGAAATCCAGGTACAACCTTTCAGCATAACATTTAATATCACACTTGACCTTTGTCGGCGAATTTGGCCTGTTTCCTGTCGCATTGCATGGTGACTTGGTGATTTATTCAATGGCCATTGATAGCTGTGTAGACGTTCTATGATGCAATAATATATTTATCGCTTTTGAAAAACTAAGTAAATTGGAACCTTTTTTGGTTAAAATTTTTTCATTCTTCTTTTTTACATTCTCGTGCATATATTGACCACTGAGGGTCGCTCTATCACCTCGACCGTCACCAGTGCACTCACTTCCACTGTTTACTAATCATCAGTAGAGCTTTCCCAAAATATTACATGGAAAATGGTGAATGAACAACTTCAGCGTTAATGTTCGCCGCCACCCGAAGTGGTGCAGATTTTGTTCACACCGCTTACTAGGGAACCGTGGTTGTAGTCTTACATTCAGACAAAGGCCCCTGCCTTTATCCGACGGGGCAGCAATAATAGTGTTTGGGGGATCATAAATGGCACCTCACTCCCACTCAGCACAAAACACAGCGGGCCAGGAGCAACTCACTCTGTTTTTCACTTTTTAAATAAATCATTTTAAACTAGAAGGGAATGTGCACAGTTTAATCAGCTTTTATTGACATGCTGACATGAAGCAAGAACAGCCACATTACGATTTATGAAAAACAAAAAGGTTGGATGCAAGTCCAGAATGCGTACACCTTCACTGGATCATTGAAGCTACGAGAATGCTTCACACCGCCTTATAGCTCTGTACTCTTGTGCAAATGTTTGCTTTTTGGCCCAGATATGACTAATTGGAGCCTGTTGGAAAAAAAACCCTTTTAATCTCCGTTGTTATTCCACATTGCCCTGGATTGTCACTTTGAATGTTGCCTTAGAGAGTGAACGCTGAGGCGCACACTGACGTCTTTCTTTCTTTACAGAGATTCAGACAGTGCCAGGAGTCTGAGCTACAGATGGGGTCAGGTTATTACTCTGATCTCCATTGTGAGTCTAGGAGATTGGCACTGGAAGACTGTGATAATTACGGTAATCTGCCCCGTAGCTGGGTGTTACCCTCTGTAGTGGCAAACACAGCTGACAAGTGATGGTAACTCTGAATGTACTGATTGTGCTGGTGCATGCGCACACACACACACAAGCAGGCATGCATGCACAGGCATACTCTCTCACACCCGTAGGCCTGCAAACACATGTTCATGTATGGACATACCCACACGCACACACACACACACACACACACACACAAAGTTAGGAAACATTGGGAAGTGATTCAGATGAGTCATCCTTCGTTCTCTGTCTCCGACAGTCTTCTCATAAAATGAGGTTTAATTTGATTTGATTCTAATATATAACTATAAAAAGGTGATGCAGAAATATACTGCTGTACTAAACACATATTAGGTAATCTCGGCTGGGCGTGAGAGTGCTCATAATTTTGGTTTCTCAACCTAATAAATACAGCACTTCACAGATGTAGTTATGTATTCAGTGGATTTAATTTGGTACACCAATTCAGTTTATGCTTTACTCTGAATAACCCTTCCAGGAATTGCACCTTACACAGCACAGATGTTATTGTCGACAAGCAAACAGACAGCCACTTCACTGCGCTCTGCACTACTGTATGTACTGCCATGTGGTAACATGTTTGTCGTAATTAGGACTTGTATTTATTATTATGCTCGTCCCCCCCACTCTTCTGATTGGGTTAGAACGCCCTATGGTGCGACGCCACCATTGTTGGTTCGGCTGAGCGCAGACAAGCGTGCGCTGTTCACCGAAAGCACCTGACCTTCCTGCCGCTTCTTTTCAACTCTGTGGTCGACAAGTCGCACCAAGAGAATGGCTACTCCGTTCTCTTTCCAATGTCATTTCCAATGACCTTCTAATGCCGGAGTTGGTGCTGTGTTGGCACAGACTTACCATCTGAAGTAGTCAGATATTTGGGTATAAATACATAAAAAATTAAAACTAAATGCTGAGTTAAAAAGGTAAAAAAAAAGAGAGAAGTGATTATAGTACTTGTCCTGTAGGAGACTGATTCAAGATAGAGAATTGAATGAAAACAGATCGGTCTTTGTACAGCACTCTCTTCATGCGAGAGAAGTAACCAGGATCTTCTGCTCTGATGCTCTGACAGCTGTGTCTGTGGGTGGTGGTGGGGGGGGGGGGTGAGGGAGATAAGAGAGAGAGAGAGAGAGGGGGGGGGGTGTTATGCAGTCAAACAGGGCAGCTGCAGTCCCAAGCAAGCGCTCGCAGTCATTAGCATTCAGACATGTCTTTCTGACACTGCGGTGGTGAATTTCCAGCAAGTGAATTAGCCAAGATAAGTACCTTATCCCTCTTTTTCCCTCATTCCTTTTCTTGGCATGTTCAATCCCCCTTTAATATTTCCTTTCCCCCCCCTCAGTCTTTTTAACAGGCTCTCACATAAACGTGAAATGGAACATTCATGCCAGTCATACGTTGTAAGCTGCTTAGGTATTCTGCACAACATAATCTTTATCAGCCTGTACACAGACTTGTAATTACTGCAGATTTACTTAAAGCTCAATATGCCTTTACACTCATCTGACAACTTGCAGGTGTTAAATGATGACAACGTTTAACTTAAGAATGACCTTGTCCACCCCAGCACGAAGTTTCACATAAACTGATGTGCAATTTCCAAATACATTTTTTGTGGTGTGTCTGGAATTAAGATACTTACGCGGTTAGTTAAGGACAGACTTGACAAGCGACTGTGATTTTATCCCAGGATAATGCCACCCAAATAAATATATTTCCTTAGTTTAAGACACAGAGACTACAAAGGCTAATGTCAACACTCATCACTGTCTCACCCTACAATTTGAGAGAATTAGCAACGTTGGACTCGTGCCTCATCAGCATTCATTTCTCACGCTATCCGCTCCTCTTTTTCGGGTGTCTGGGAGACCGGGGAAATGCACTGCCTGCTGGGATCTTTTGCCCCTCGGTGACATGAAAGTGAGATTTACTGCCAGCGGCTCCATAACTAATCTGTCTGTGAGCGTGATGCATTCTGTGTTTTAACGGGGACGCTGATCCCTCTTAATTATGTGCCGGAATCCGCTCGATTCGGCCCAGGCCGAAAGTGAACTTTGCGTAAACTCTGTGGGAAAGCTGGAGCGGACGGCTCGGTCCCGAAGCCCAGGCAGGTCCGTAAAGATTGGCTGAGCGTGGTGAGCCCCAGAAGCTTTCTGCCCACACAAACTGATCCAAGATCAGCTTGTGGTCCCAATTTTCAAGGCTGTGCAAGCAGTGGCAATGTCCTCACTTACTGGTAAACACACATCGTTATATACTCAGCTGGTATGTGACTAAACCCATGAACAAATCCATTATTTCTCTGTCACATTTTTGAGATCTTAACTGGACTTTTTTTTCACACCTTGATTGCAGCCTCTTTCCACTACTCAGATGCTAAAAGTGCGCAAGCCATCACTGTAATAAAATCAATCACATGACAAAAAGTGCTTTGAATCAATTGCACTTTTATTTTAATATACTATTTTCAACAGCATTATAAAGGCAGTTTGTGATACAACACATTAACGTACAGGTTTCTCAATATGAATATTTAATACTGTCCTCTCGTAAGACTTAACATCAAGCTATTTGTGGCCTCGGTCTGTGTGTTTCACAGGGCAATCTGTCCCACGATTCCTAGGGAGGCCAACAACCCCTGAGGTTTACAAGGCTAGTCTGCTTCAAAGAGCTCAAACAAACGTAACTTTCTCACAACATTTCTGAAATGTTATGAGAGTTATCGGTTAGGTGCATCTATGCATGTGTGTGTGTGTGTGTGTGTTGTGTGCATGTGTGGGTGTGTTATGTGTGTGTGTGTGTGTGTGTGTGTGTGCATATGTGCAAACTACGGACAGTAATGAATGCATAGTGCTCTTTCCCCTCCCTCCTAACTGCTGGTGATCTGAAGCACAGTGATTTGGAGCAGCACAGCGCTTAGACACAGTGAGTGAGGGCACAGGCAGAGGGGCTGCCTGTGTCCGAGCCCCGGAGAGCGCTGGGCTGATAAGGCCACGATCTGACTGCTGTGCCCTAACGACAGGGTGACCAGGACCGTAACCGGGTTCGGTCACACGTAAGGTCGAGGGTAAAAACAGCACGTGTAACAGTACTGAGTAAAGGCATCTTTACTGCATAGCTAAAGAGAGGCCACCGCTGGCAGTGTGTGCATTCTCAACAAAAATGTAACAGGCAACAACATGAAATACACAACTATATCTGAAATAGAAAAATGAGAAACTGTTCTTTTTCTTTCTAGTGTTAACTCGCTTGAGGTACATTTGCTAAGAAATGCATAGCATGGGGGGTGGGGGGGTGGGGGGGGGCATAATTGAAACGGGTCCCAATACTTTGGCATGTCAAAATCTACACAACTGTACAGATAATATTTAAACAAAAAATAAAATAAAAAATAACAAACCAAAATGAATAACTTAAACATCACACATAAGAGAGTTTATTCCCAGAAAAAAAAGGCAAAGTGTTTTCTAGACCTGAATTATTATTTTCTCTTTCCTTTTCCTTTCGGAGAAGTGAAAAATAAGACGTGGCAGACCCGCCGCTGCCTCCTGTAAGGCCCTCCGCGCTTGCGTAACCCGCAGAACAGTGACTTTATTCAGCCGCCCTTCCACCGTCTTCACAAAGGGGCTTCTGTGGGACCCCGCAAGCGCTCCAAAAGGAGCTGAAATGCACCGAAAAGGGTTCTAACGGAAACGGCCCGGCTCTGCTTGGGAGTCCGAGAGCGGTCCGGCGTTCCCCGTGCCAGACCGCCGGGGGATGTGGGGGGGGGGGGGGGGGCAGGACGGTAGAGGCACCGCGTGTGGGGATGAGGAGGGACGGGGGATTGGGGGGGGATCAGGGGACCCCGCGCGAGCCGCGCGTTAATGGGTCAGCAGCTTGAGGCGGCTGATCAAGTTGCCCAGGACCGAGGACTCCGTGGCCTGCGGTTTGGGGGCCGGGGCCGGGGCCAGGGCCGGGGCCGGGGGGTTCTTTTTGGCGGAGTCCTCCTGGTAGGGGATGGTGGCGCTGTTGTGCAGGTCGACGAGGCAGCGGCTGCCCCGGATGTGGTCCACCCCCCGCGACGCCGGCCTGTAAGGGGGCTGCAAGGGCGGGGCTTCCTCGGCGATGGCGGGAATGCGCTCGCTGCTCAGGTACCTGTGCAGGCCGTCCTCTCCTGCAGAGGACACAAGCGGCCATCTTAGCTTTCGGACGCACAGAGTACAGACAGCGCCACAGCTACCAACCCCAACACATGGGGACTGCAATTACTGCTAGTAGCTTTTACCTGACTTCCCATATCCAAGATGGCATACAATTAACTTAATTAAACAAGAGCAGTCCAACCCATAGCATACGATTACCTAAAAGAAAAACCTACATACTGTAACATGAAGAAATGATATCTAACATAGAACAAAAAAGAAGAATCTTCTAACGGCTATGTTATCTGGTCATATACTGGCTCAAAGTACTGGACACCACTCAAAATATCACTGGTGTCCTCAGTGAATCTTGAGATTCTTTACAAGCACTGCTCTGCACAGGGTAAAGGAATCTCAGAAACTGAACATAACGCTGTTGTAAAGCCCTCAATTGGGGCAGTAAAAACACAAAGAAGGAGATTACCAGTCTGTGTGCAGGCTTTAAATGGATAATCCAATTGTGACCAATTTCATGTTTTTAGCTTAGCTGCAGTGTTCTATAGGCTGTGTTAAAACTATATATTACCTTTCCTTCCTTGCGACCAGGGCCTGGAAAATGGGTCTGTGATGGTTATACAGGTATCCGCTGGCATGGACAGGGGGCGGGGCTTTCCTGCACAGGTACAAAATAGGCACAAAGTTAGACATGCAAAGGTACAGTCACCTCCTATTGGCTAATTTCTTCTTACCCAAGTAGAACAGGGCCCTATCAAAATGATTCAGTAAATCAACTACATCGGGGTTCATAAAATGTAGACCCGCCCATGAGGACGTGCGGACTTTGGCCAGACTGACCACGGGAGGAGGTCTGGTCCCTCAGGCGCGGCTGCAGCACGTTGACCTCGATGGGGTGGACGGCCAGCTTGTTCTCGTAGTCGGCGATGGTGAAACGCCGCCGGTTCTCCAGGTCCAGGAAGGAGTTGGGCGACTCCGAGCCTTTCGGCCTCCTGCTGGCGCCCGAGCACAAGCTGGCCTTTCCGTCTCTGCGAGGAGAGGAGAAAAGCACGATCGAGAGATGAGAAGAAAAAGAAACGCCAAGCGAAAAAAGCAAACGAGAGTCAAGTAGCACTTTAAAAATAGGGCATGATGCTAAACCTCATAGCAGAGCAAACATTTACTTCTAAACATAGTTTGGTGGGGCACCGAAATGATTTGCAGGCACTTATTTCCACAGGAATGGGCAACTCTTCAGAAGAGCGCAATTGCAAATTGGCCATTCAGCATAAGCTTTCAGCCCAAGCGACTAACAGAAGGCAATTGAACATTGTATTTCATTTTACGACCCATTTAACATGGCTAAAAAAGCACAGCTAGAGCCATGTTCACAGCTCTGGTCACAATGTACAATGTGTTTGTGAGCTTAGGGGAAATATTAAGAAACCAAGCACTAATCAGAGCTCCTAGGAAGGTGAGCAGGTGGTCATGTGACCTCACCTGGGCATGTAGGGCATGGCGGGGGGAGGCGGGATGTACAGGTCCAGGATGGCAGGCTTCTCCTTCTTGGAGCAAGAGTCCGTCGAGCTTTCCGAAGACTGGGCTTTGGGCAGACAGGGGGTGCTCTGGAACGCAAAACGTCACGCGCGCGCTCTTACCAAGGCTCGGGAAACACTGACTGTAAACGTGGCTCTGCTCATTTAAAAACTCGTTTCAGAAGGCACAGCGCTGACACAGGACTGCCGTTAGCGACAGGTTAACATTTCCTATTTATGGGCCATCCCCCCCCCCCCACATCCCCCCACATCCCCCCCATCCCCCACCCATCCAGGGCCCAACAGCTCGAGGCTACGATAGGTACAGTTAAGATCTTGTTTGAAGTATCGAGGCCCTCTTATCGTAAAAAATAAAGACCGGGCTCTTTGATTCCTGTCTAAAACAAACAGGCGGCAGAATGGGGCCTTTGTCAGGCCTTTGGGCCTTTGTGTCTGGGGAACCTGCGCTGGGCGGGGCGCATCGGTCCACGTGTTCGCGAAACGGGAAGCCGTCAGCTGACGGCTGACATCACAGGTTCCTTTTGTACTTAATGGGACCCTGGCCGTTTCGGTAGCGCTGAGTTCCTGTTAGATCATCTGATGGCCTAACATTTACCATTGCATGGGAATACTGCAGATTCAGATTAGGATTGGATTGCCGCTATTGCGTAAACAGGCGGAATGGACAAAACAGGCCCTTTGGAATCTGCTTGAAAAGCAGCGGCTTTTTAGCTCCACCTCTGGAGGAGCGGGTGGGTCGCGGTCTTTGTCGTGCAGTGGGTGGTTCAGAATTACGCCAGGTTGAGATTTAAGAATAGAATGGATCCACTGAAGTAAGTCTGGCCTATTAAGACTCTTATTCAGCACTTAAAAGCCATCAGTCTAATGTCACTGGAAATATCTATACAATGTTTTAAAAAACACATCCTGATCCCATTTCTATGAAAAAAGGGCAGTGCTTTTTTCCCATTCATGGATACCTTTGTCTGTATCCAATAGCAACCTGTGCCCATTGTATGACATCACAATGTTTCTGTTTGTTTTTAAGGTTATTTTATCAAAGAGCACGGTTGCTGTATTGTTCCAACTCCTACACCTCTCTCCCCACCCTCCGGTGCTGCCTGGGTGGGCCGCACGCTTGCCTCGGCCTGCTGCACCCATGACATCACAGCCTCCGCTTGCAAACAAACACCACAGCCTAACCGACGTGGAACACACAGCCGCCGAATTGGTGACTGTGACTAAAACAGAGGCGGAAAGGGGGGGGCGGGGGGGAGCCTGTACCTGGGGGGGCTTCCAGCGCATGTTTTTCAGGGGGGCGGGGGCAAAGCTGGAGGTGCCGGTGGGCCTCTTCTTCAGGATCAGCACCACGCCCAAAGGGTCTTCCCTCAGCTTCGCCACCAGGTTCTTCAGCTGCCAGCCCACCTGCACTCGATACGGGGACCACAGTCAGCCTCTCTCTTTCCACCAATCACAACTTGTTTCATTCGACATTCGGGGCACATTACATTAACTTATCACAGTCTCTCTCCACCGATCAGGTCACATTACATTCTCTCTCTCAACCAATCATGGCACGTTAAATGCCCACCCTTTGCCATGTTAAGTCTGATTCTGCCACTCGTTGAAGTACTGGCGTGGGGGAGTAGCAGAGAGTGATGGACAGGGGAAAGGTGGGTTTGCTCACCACTGTCTGCTTGTTGACCTGAATGACCTCGTCCCCGGCGTGGATCTTGTGAGTCCTGTCTGCTGGAGACTGAAAAACGAGAGAGATGATGAGCACATGATTTTTATTATTTATTACCTGCTCAGAGGACTGGCTTTTTGCACCACACAGCATGTACCTGCTCTTTATTTCACACCTCACAGATTCTACAGATCGTACACACGGCTGAGTTATGATGTCTACTGAAGTAAAATAAGTACCTTGCTGTTTTTTTTTTTTTTTTTTTAATCAAGATTTTCTCAACGGTGAGGTCTTGCAGAGTTCACAAGTTATCATCATGGTGGAATTTCCATATCAAGAAATGTAATGTCTACGTGAGAACGCCACCGTTTTGTTCAGTTCTGAAACACCCACGGCAGTGTGAATTTGTTAAAACCCATTCAAAGAGGTCCTACATAGGTTTCATTTAGAGGGGACGAGTGGGTGGAATCCAAGAGAGGACCTCATAAAAACTCAGATGTGCCCTCCTCAGAAACAGCAGCCAAAAGAATGAAAAAAAACCCCCACTTGTGAACACTTGCAAACAAACAGGCTCTCTCTTGTGTTCTCTCAGAGAGAGGATTTAACAGAACCAGAATGACAAACAGGCTGACTAATGTATTCAGGTACACACAGACGCAGGACGGAAACGTCATAACAGTAATTATTTGTTTCTGTTTCAGATGTCGCCTTTATTTCGCTAGGTTTTGGGTCCACCCCGTGTCAAACGTGCACACGTCACGCAAGGAACCCACAAACATCTGCCGGCGTCCGAGACTTCCGTTTACCGTCGCTCGTAACGGCGATGAAAATAAACACTGTGACGGAACACGGTTGTAAAACGTTAAAGACTAGGAAGCAGGAAGACCATTCCGCCGTTCCACCCGTCCCCATTTTTCAGACAGCCCGACCCAGACAGGAGACAGGAGAGCCCAGTACGAGCATAAAGGCGGGAATCAAACTCACATGTTCTGTAGTGCCGGTGATGATGTGTAGCCCGTCGTAAGTGGATTTTATATACATGCCCTGGAAAATGAGAGGGAACGTAAATTCTTTGCGGTCACAGGGTCTGTATGGAGGCTCTGGTCTATGCATGTTCGGGATGTACAATGCGTATCCCATGAATGCCATGAATTACTACGGTAATGCTACGTTTTCATTGCTGTTCATAACACGTGTCGCAGGTTACAAAAAAGAAACTCAGGGAAAGTGGTGGGTTGGACGTCGACATACATGAGCCTTGAATTTATTTGACTCCACCATCACTTGGCCTGAGTTTAAGCTTGTAACACTGACTTTTCACTGTCGTTTTGATCTCCTGTTTAATTTATCTATTACGTGATAATAACAAATTAGACTCCGATAAGTAAACAGCAGTAATATTCTTCAATATTTGCTTTGTTTTCAATCAGTCACTCAGTTTACTTAGGCGATGGATTGGTAGAATAAATCCATGTATTTATTTAGCTTGGCTCAGTCATCGGGGAAAGCCAATCTCACCAGTCCTTCTCCGGCTTTGACGTCCTGGATCTTCACCTCCTCCAGGCAGGCCGGGTGGCTCATCATGGGGTCAGAGGTGGTCCTCACAGTCTGGTCACAGATGCTGCTCAAAACCTTCGACTAAAATAAACAGGAAGAACAAACTGAGAACAAACACTTAGCAGCTCATTTCTGAAACAAAGTAAACATGCTCCCAATATCTCATTGCATTGGACACTTGTGAATAATTGTGGCTGCAATGTAGATATTCAGTTTAAAGCTTTTAAAAACGCTTTTAAAGTGTTCTTTGTCCTGCTCAGTTTTATGCTGTTCTAGCGTTGGCCCCTTGAGTACGGTATTTCTGTTGTGTTGTAACTATGTCAGCACCTCTGGTGAAACGACAGTGGCAGCGAGAAGGGATCCTTCAGCGCTCAACGGAAAGAACTCAGCTAATCTACGAATGCATCAGACGGAGAGGGGGGTGGGTGGGGGTTAGGGGAACCGGTTAAATTTAGACTAGGCAAATTCGCGTCTGAACCGCCGACTCGTTCTCGTTTCGCATTCTCGGGGTCGGGGGACTGTCACCGGCCTGTCAGCGTCAACGAGAGCCAGCCGTGGCCTCCGAGGCTCGACCGCGGCGCGGAAGGTCAAAGGTCAGAGGGTGACGGCAATGGTTAAACCAACCTGACCGCGTTCAGCGTTATCGCCCAGAGCGCGGAATGCCAACAAAGCATCTTTGGAAATTGGTGTCGGGGAGAAAAAGACAGAACGAGAGAGAGAGAGAGAGAGAGACACGGGAAGTTCTTTTTCAGGGCCTAAGACTGGTTAGTGTCACAGGCAGGAAGCAGCTGAACCCAGGCTGGGCTATTAAAACAGAGAAAGTGTCAGAAGCCCGTTGCCACGCAATCGATTTCCCAAGGATGACTTATTTCCCCGGGTTTCTGGCACGAAAGAGATCCTTCTCTTTGATGCGATCATCGAAAGCAGTTCAGTTCAAACTCATCACAGCAGCACAATGAGACAGGATGCTTACCACTTCCAGGATCTTTTCTTCCATTTCGTACACAGTACAATCCTGCAGTTAAGGAGAGAACATATTTTAGAGGCTACGTCCTGAGTCATGCATAGTTAAAGGCTTAAAATATACCGTGAAATGCATACAAATACCACGGAATTAAAAAAAATGAAATTCCAGTGCTTGATAAAAGTATGTGAAACCAAACATCCTGAAATGGGGCAGTGGGAACTGGAAACGTCCCTCAAATAAACAGTCTGATAATATTCGGGGTTTTTAAATTACACGTCTATGGATATACGGTGACAAGCTAATGACAGAGCGTGGTGTGGGGTGACCGATAACCACTAAAGACAGTACAGAGGAGTGCATGTCTTCCCCCCACCCCCACCTCCTTAACCAGGACATTCCAGAGGAAAAAGTGGTACGTACCACTGTGCCTATCAGTTCTACGGGAGTTTGCCCGAGAGCTTTTTTAAAATGGAGGCTCTTAGCTTGAGGTTGCATAGTTATGCTGGGCTGTGGTCCATCACTGAGAACAGAGGGGCTTGGTGAGCTGAAAGGAGGAACCCTTATTAAACTGCCATCTGTTGCATTAATAGAGATGGACACTGCCATCTCTGTCTCTCCCCCCCCCCCCCAAACCCCCACTTTCCGATTCAAAAAAGTATTACTGGAAAGGCAATCATAGGATATTGTATTTCCTTGCCACTGTTGTCTTAGGCTTGTTCCTGTGGGGGTTTAGGCCAGGATTGCATGTGAAGACAATTGTTTGTGAAAGGCGCTATATAAACACATTTTGATTTTATATAAGCAAATGCATATGAAAATCAATACCAAAAGCGAATGTCAGCAGTACTAATAATAATGACAATCGCAATAATAATAATGATTCTAACAGTAAGCCTTGGTATTAAAATGGCAATGATAATGGCAAGAATAGCTCATTTCTCTTTGGGTCTTGTGATACCCTGGTTTCCTCATTGCCGTTGCTGTGGCCGTTTCCACATACCAGGCAGACATGGTGGCACAGTGTCGATGCCACAGTGATAATTGTTTTTCATCAGTCTTTTAGCTGAATCTCAGGAGGAAGTTTAAATTTAGGAAATGCAGAGACTTCCCCTTTTCAGCAGCCATAACTTTTAATGTCAGCTTTTCTAGAGGCCAGGCCAGACTGTGGTAACTCTCCTTCACTCCTGTCACTCCCTCGGTCTATATCTGTCCGTCTCACCCACATTCACACTCCCAGCTCCCTGCCACAGCACCGCCACAAAAATGTTAGGACAGGGGTGGGACCTCCATTCCTTACAAATGCACTGGCAGCCCAAATTATGAATTTACTATTAAAATTCACCAAGGATTCCTTTAGTAAAGTGCACCGTTCGACCCCGTCATTTCAGTGCCCAAAAGCCTTGTGTATCAAGCAGAATGTAGCTAAAGTCATAAACATGCGCGTGCAAGTACTTGCAATACCCAAGTGGAACTCTTTATCAAAAACATTCCTCTGGAATACCAGAGCATAGTTTTAATGGGCGTGGGGTTTAATTTACACACAAATTAATAACAGGAACTGAAACTTCCCCAACCTTTCCCCTCCACCTCCCCTCTGAGGTCCCCCAGTGTTGTGATGGATTAATTTAAATTAAAAACACGAGGAGTGGGTAAAACCAACCGAGTCGTGTAGAACTCACACCACCATATCTTGTGTCGTATCTCAGCAAAAGGCAAGATTTGTCTGTGGTTGTGAATCCTCCGGTTTGGACAACGTTGGGGGAGACTGACCTGCCGTGTTCATATTTCCTAGCCTTGCACATTCCATCGGCACAAGAGGGAGGATCGGGTCAGCGAACAGATAAACTTAACATGCCGTACCATTGTCCGGGCCAAACCGAGAAGATTTGTGGGATTATCTTTGAAAGCCGTTGTGGTGACCGGAGACAGCTGCGTACGTACACAGCGCCACCGAGAACCTCCGCATAAATCTATTTTAAACGGACACCTAGCTACATTCGGTTTTCACGAGCGGCGCACAGTGCGCGAGGAGGTCTGTTCTTCGTTTCACGCTAGCGTGCGTTTTTTATTAAACATCGGTTTATAATTTTCACTTCACGGGGTACGGTGTCTGGACACATAGCGTAAAATAATGACAAAAACATGAATGGAAAATGTTTTAATACTCGGGACAGCTAAATACTTGCACCTCCGCTCAAATTTCAACTAAGACCATTATTCAGTCAAAAGGTATTTAAGTGCGGTTTAAGCACAAGCTTCCTCTCGCGTCATCCTGTAACACAACGCATTAGTCTGATATATTATTAAATTAAATTCATATTAATGGCTTAAGAGCATTTCACTTAAGCAGTTTGTGCGTATAAGACTACAGAAAAACATTAAAGTCAATGCATCATTTTGTAGGCAAGAACCTTTGACATTACGCTACAGGAGTAGAAGGAAACAAACAAACTGCTGTTCCAGAATAGGGCTGACAACACTGGTCCCTGTGCGCCAGTCGATGTCGTTATCGGTAAAATTGATGCAAAATGGCCTCTGATGTGGAACAGGACTGGACACATGCAAGGATTTACACACTAGCAAAGACGCCACAGAGTGAATCAATATGAATCACACACTTTCTCCACATCTGAAGTGTGTGTAGCCATGTGGAACAGACTGTCTCATGCTTAGATCTCTTCACCAGAAAAAAAAAATGTATCATGTGATGAGTTTTCTCATAATAACCGCTTCTTGATGTCTTCCACTTCTAGCCACTTCACACTGTTAATTATACCTGGGTTCGGTGCTCTTATCCCTGAACCCGTAAACAGTCTTAAATGCGTCCAATTTGTGGTCGGACAAGCCCAGATTAACTTGCCTTAATTGCTCAGAAACGTTTCTGCTGCCAAGAAACTTATTGCTAATAAAGAACACCTGCACTGTAAGACTGCATACTTGCATTTGTTATTAATGCTCAAGTCATTAATATTTAACAATATCCAGTTTAACAATATCATTTTATTCACCAGCATTTAGCCTCACCCACACCTCCTTCATAGGCAAAGAGTAGCTCAATGTAGTAAAATCCTATGTTGCTGTCATACGATTGAATATCAGTTGGCACACTGCTTTTGTATCCTTGAGCAACGCACTTCACATTGCTGTGGCAAATAATACATTGGATAAACTGGTTTTACAGAATATGTAAAATTAAGAATCGCATTGTAAGTTGCCCTGGATAAGCGTTACTGCAGGTTTGCCAAGAAGTCTCAAGTCTGCGTAAATCATGTAATCTTTTCTTAAGCCTACTGTTTGACGTGTGTAGCTTACGAGACACGGTTCACGCACGTTATGGCATATTTTCGGAACATGACAACTTTATAAACGCAATACACTGTAGGACTACCGCGTGTTCAGATTGCTGAAATAGTCATAGCGATGGATTAACAAGTCACCTGACGACATTTAGTTAAAATTTTACTAACACGACAGACACACATTCTTTACATCAGCGTAGGCTATTTCTCTACAGGACGCACGTGAAATCCAGTCTCCCCCCCATTTTACAAAAAAAAAACTGGAAGCAGTTTTTCAGGAAACAATGTAGTGGAATGTTGGCAGGGCTTTTGTTTTTTAAGACGATCCGCGGTTTTACGGAACGGTAAACTGAGGTTCGCACACCGCGGCGGCCCTTCTCGTTAGCGCTGCTGAACGGCGCGGCCTGCATTCTGTTTCTAGTTCAGGTTTGTGAATCAGCTACGCTGCGGAAAACGCTAACGCTCTGGGCGAGTCTGCCCAGACTGGAGTGGAAAAAGTATTAAGAACTATTAAAGAGGGGGGGCAGGGTAGGCATGTAGGCTATTTGGAGATTAGCTCGGAGGCTGAGGAAAACGCAGCAATACTGACCTGCTGAACTGTGGTTGTCAGTTCCAGACACAGCTGAATGATTTTGTTCTTGGTAGCGGTGAAGTCGCTAATACCAGTCAGGGGAGTTCTGCATTGACATAGAGAACAGAGACGAGGCCATTGGTCGCATTACATAATGGACAGCTAACACCACACAACAGACATATCAAGGATCGGTTCAGGAGACATACAACAGCAAGACAGACCTGGCTATGGATTGAATAAGGAGACAGCCTGAGACATGGCTTCAGACATCTCAAGGGCGACTGAGAGTGTTGAAAACTCAGACTTTGCCTTCGGTACCGCTCTCAAAGGATTAGAAACACATCTTTTACAATGGACAAATAAGATAAGGCTAATCTGGGCAACAACCAAAGAGCACATTTCGAGATCATCCTGTGCACCTTATTGCACACCGTTCTTTTTCTCCAACGACATCCGCTTTCTTTCAGGACTATTGTTCTACTATTTGTAAATAGAGAGACTAAAAGACAGATTAAAAAATATTAATTATAATTATAACTATTATAAATACTAATTGCACAATCACTGAACTCAGTATGAGCACAGAGTGTCTCTCATAATGCGTGTTGCATAAAGTTAAATAATTTAAATTATAAGGAAACTTTATGCAACACGCATTGAGAGACACTTTAACCATACAGTATATGGTGTGATATAGTGCTGCCTATATTTCCTCACTCGAAATGCTGTGCAAGTTTTACTAGACACTGAAACTTCTGGAATTTTAGGAAACAAACCAGACAGTTTCCGGTTTCACAGAAAAAGGGACTTTGGGGAGGAAAAATTCAGGAAAGGAATAGGTTTGAAACCACAGATGCACGAATGCCCCTGATGGACATTCTTACTGTGCCTGTCTCCTGACGTCTGGTAGATGTAACATCATATTTCAGAACCACAAATGGTAATCCACTCCCCGCCCCCTACCCCCAAACACTTACACGCCAGGGGCTCAACACTAATATTTCAGGAAAATGAGTGCAATATATGAAAGGGCCTCTGCACTTTGTTCAGCGGGCTCAACTTTACAGAGTCCCAAGCAAAAGAATCAACAGCTACGCATAAACTGTACATTGCTTTGATATGTGACCCAATACAAAAAAAGTTAGAAAACACCCTGCAATACCATTTAAATAATAATCTGAACAAACAAAAACTTGTATAAATAAATTGACTGATTAGTGCCAGGTGTACTAGAATAAGTGTCAATGCTGAATATGGAGCACTGAACTTAGATACATAATTTGTAATGGATTTAGGAGCATCAGGTGTGCCGTACCTGTCCAACCAGGCCAGCAGGCTCTTGGCTGCTCCAATCAGCTCCACCACAGAGGTGAGGAACTCATTGGGTGGCTTGCCCGAGGCCACTCCCTCGTAGGAGGGGTTCTTCCTGCGTTCCCACGCGCAGTTGTGGAGGTTCTTGGAAGACGACCGCATCCGTGCGACCAGGTTCTTCAAGTTGTCCGTCTCCACTCCGTAGTTCTGGGGGAATAAGCACAGACAGTGCCTTTTTAAATAAATATCAATGTGAAAATAAAGTGAATACGCTCAGGGCGTCAAAACGCTCCTTAACACATACATACACAAATGTATTTTCATATCTATACCTCAGTCATCCAACTTTCAGTCACTGACTGCACATTGATAACGCTTCACCATTATCAAAACTTTTTTCGAGGGTCTGACGCTTATCAGCGTCATTCCTCTAGAATCTCCACAAAGTATTTGAAAACAAACATCAGCGTTTAATTGTAATCTGCAGCGACACGCCAGATTATAAACATCTAGGTCAGTCTCACGGCCTCTGCGGTATAAAATCTCCCAGCATTCCAGGGGTCTGGGCCCGTGACCACTGCTGGGCCAGCACTGACACATTCCTCAGACTCCAGCGTACTCTGCTCTGCTCTCGCAACTTATAATTTATACATACGCACCAATAATGTCCACTTTCACATGCATGTTTATAATATTGTAAAATTACATGTAACATAAGACCCGACTGTAACATGGTGCAATTTGATATGAAAATAAATATAGCCATGTATCTTTGGATCTCATATTTTAACATACATTAACTTGTAAATGAAGGACTCAAGAGCATATCGTAAAGGATAATCTAAACCACTCAACCACATTCCCAACTTAACACATCGAGTTGCCGGCTGATGCTAGCATGTGCTAAATATACATTTCTGTTTCTGTGTACCGAGCGTTTCACCTCCTGAGGCACTGTCTGTCTGAGGGAGATTCCTCCAGAGAAGGGGCTAATGAGAGAGGTTAAAAGGTCCCCTAACTTCTTCCTTAGCAGCTTCAGGACTGGTACTCCCACTCCGGACACGGCGTGCACCCTGAGATAAAATCTCCAAAACATTGGTTCTGGAAAATGGGCAGTAGAGTGGTTAGGGAACTAGACTTGTAACTCAGAGGCTGCAAGTTTAAATCCCAGGTGGATCGCCAGAGCTGTACCCTCGAGCAAGTTATGTCACCAGAATAGAAAATAGTACTCTGAATTAGTAAATATCCAGCTGTATGAATTAATTGCATGTTCAAAAAAATGTACACTGTGCAAGTCTCTCTGGACAGGAGCATCTGCTAAATGCCAAACAGCCAGTCAGTGAGATGGCGTCTGAAGTTTGCCCTATGCCTGACTTGTCCTCCCTTATCGAGAACTCTCGGCCAGTTTGAACACGTGGCCGAACGTCTGGAGTCCAGCGGCGTCTTTGCGTTTATGAGCTTGCCCCGTCGGCCGCGGCGGACGCCTGCGATGGGATCTGAGGCATCGCTATCAAGGGAAAGTATACATCTGTCCAGACCTGGGCCCCGACCAGGCTGAGCACAGATGATCTGGCAAATCTCAGGACTGCTGAGCTTTCAGACGCGCTACAGACGGCACATGGGCCTTTCTTGGCCGGCGCGTCGGAAGAAGACAGGAAATACGGCAGTCAAGACGTGAATCCGAGCAAGCGCCGTTCCTTCTTTGATGTGAAGACTAAAACAAAAAACGGAAGACGTCACCGAGGCAGTCCGGAGGGAGCTGGTGTTCGGACACCGGCGATATGACACGAGCCACAAACCACTCCTGCGAAGAATCGGAGGCAGTGTAGGAAACGGTCCCGAGCGAGTCCCCTCGCACTCGGTTTCCCATGAATCATCAGTCCGACGGACACCAGGGGTGAGAGGGAGCGAGAGAGACGCAGCTAACGACTCCAAATGGCAGCCATTTGGAGACGTTTAGGATCAAACACCCGTCCTTCCTTAATCACTGACAGGGTAATCGGGCCCAGGCGCACGCCGTCGGGTGCACACGTGTTTGTCCCCTCTCTCCGGTCCGCTGTACCCGCCGTTTTTTAAAGCACCGCAGGCCCGAAGGCGCAGAGTTAAGCCCCGAAAAAGACGAGCGGACGGAAGGAGAGAGAGAGAAGGGGGAGGGGGAGAGCGACAGACAAAGGAGTGCACGCGAGGCTGTGGAATGCCCGCGCTGATGGATGGGGGGTGTCAGGTCCGTTTCCTGAGCGCCGTTCCGTTTTCTAAGGAAAGGGGGCACGGGCAGGGCTTCCTCTCGGCGGGACACAGGAAGTGGAGCGCGCATCACCTGCTCGGCGGAAACAACCGGAATTAAACCACGATGGGCCGAGGGGAGAGCGGTGGGGGACAGGGGGGGACTGGGAATGGGAGGGCCCATCTGTTTCCTGCTCATCAGTAGATACGTCTCCGGCAAATTCGACTCGGAGAGCTCCGGCAGCGCGAAGCGTGTCTCGTGACCCGCCGTTTCCACCCTGTTCTTTTTGACACCGTGAAGCCGGCTCCGTAATCACCCGGGGAAAAGTTACAGGCCGATTTCCCTTACTTTGGACAGAGCATCTTTTAAAAACGCTGAGGCGGGAGGTTTCGGTTTACAGGCCGCATGAGAGCAGCCGTGCAGCGGATCGCAGTTCACAGCCCTTTAGAAAATGACAGATTTTAAACAGCGGGTTTGTTTATGGCTTTGACACTGCGCATTTACGTGAAAACACAGGGCCCCCCTCCATAGAGCCGGCCCAGAATCAAGAGCAGTGCCACGGCTCTCCACGAGCACTGGGGCCCTCAGTGCAATTAGACCATAGGAGCCTCCGGGTGTGACAGCTGTTTCTCTCATCACCTGAAACATGAGCTGCTAGCTGTAGCTAACATACCGAGCACATCCCTCGCACACACGCATGTGCCGAAGCACGCAAGCACATGCTCATACACTGGCGAGCGTGCACGCACATAGGCAGATGAAAAAATGTAACGGGCTAAAGAAACGAACGCACATGCGCACGCGATCACAAAGGTGTCGATATTCAGTGCTATCGATATTTCCACAGCAGCCTCCCTCAACAGGATTACAGCACGACTGTCATTTATCACTCCAGTTCCTTTCGAGAAACCCCCATCAAGACTTTATATCAGTGGTAACCAACCCGGTTCCTGTTTGCGCCATCCATAATGAAGCACACTTTAACAGCTAGAGATCTTGTTGAGCTGCTAATTAATAAAGTCAGGTGTGTCAAATTAGGGTTGAAATAAAAGCCTACAGGACAGTGAATCTCCAGTGTTGGTTACCACTGCTTTACACCACCAAAAACATAAACGTACAGATGACGGAACTGAAGAGCACTTCAGAGGAGTACTGTATGTTCTCATCCTCCAGAACAGTCTATCTAGTGGGGAGCGCGAGATTGGGCCATCTTGCAACTGTCAACCATTGCCATGGAGGTGAAGCAAGCAAATCTTATCCCACCCCTCCTCTTGTCTCACCAAGCACGACATTTACGTCACAAGAGCACGTCACTGAGACTGAAGACGGGGAACGAACCAGCAGCAGAGGGGTCTGTGTTTGTCTGTCGTGAGCCAGGTCCTGCCGACCTTTCGCAGGAACAAAGCCAGCCTCTGCGTGACTCTCTTGCGCGGTTCAAGGCCGGCCCTGAAGCTCGGGGGAAGGAGCCTCGGAACGGCAGGAGCCACCGTTTGCCCGTGACCGTTGGCGCACGCTCGCTAGCGCATTAAGGGCGCCGGGCGCCAGGCTCCCTTCGTGAGCGCCGGATGCCCTCTGACAGGAGTTTACACAAGGAGCGCGTCGGCGAAACGCATCGCTCCGCTTCCACTGGCGCCGTGCCCGGTCACAGCACCGGCGCTGCCCGCAGGCCCGAAAAAGGAAATGCCAGCGCCACCGTGCAAACCTTTCAAACGGAGGGCGCCCTATCAGCCGATTCGCTCCCTGAAAAGTCCGTCGTCAAATCGGAGTTTATCAGTGGAGGAGGTGTCGGGCCCACACCTGCCCAGACGAGTGCAGGGACAGACGCCCATTTTTCGGATCGATGATAATAGAGCCTGTTCTCAGCGCTATGGTCTGTTTGATAACACGCCTCTCTTAAAAGAGCAAAGACACTCCCTGTGTGTCCAAGGATCAAAAGTCACTTGAATTTTAGAAGTTAGTGAGAGCCGTACTAATGCACGACAACAGCTGTACTTACACAAGAGCCGTGCCAGCCATCTTGTTTTTCTCTTGCTGTCAGGGAAGATTAACGCGCCTACACTTCCTGTTCTTTGTTACACATAAGGTAGCGCTTGTTAACATTACGCACAACTAACCACTTCAGTTGTCAGTCCCATTTGTAACCATACAGTGTGTGAACCTGACCATTTTAAAAAAGAAAATGGGTTTTACATGATTTAACCCTCAGTGAACCCACGTCTCCACACTCCAAACAAAATTGGGGCTGTTACACAGGTTGCACAGAGCGCTGTATAGTACAGGCCTCCTATTCCTGCATGTCGGGCTATCAGAACAAAGCATAGAAGCCAGGGGCAAAGCTAGCCTATCACACATATGAGTGCCAAGGCATGATGAGAAATAGAGAAACACTTAGAACAATGCAAAGGAGTCCATTTTAAAGACACAATCCATTGCCAATACACACAATACACAATACATGACTGTAGGGGCGACATAACTCAGGAGGTAAGACCGATTGTCTGGCAGTCGGAGGGTTGCCGGTTCAAACCCCGCCCTGGGCATGTCGAAGTGTCCTTGAGCAAGACACCTAACCCCTAACCCCTAACTGCTCTGGCGAATGAGAGGCATCAATTGTAAAGCGCTTTGGATAAAAGCGCTATATAAATGCAGTCCATTTACCATTGCAACATCAGCTCTATTTTTTAAATATATATAATCAGTTTTTTAATGCAAACGATAGATAATGTTACTTGTGAACATTTGTTAAACCCAGCTTCTCATGAATTAGGCCTAAGTTAGTGCCTATGCTTGGGTACTCAGGGAGCCCCCTGTGGCTGCTCATATGGGAGGGCTGCACCCACAGCACTCCCACTAATTCTGCTTCTGCTAGAAGCAGTGCATTGGGCTAGCTCAGTGGTAACTAATCCTGTTTCAGGAGATCTACCATCCTGTAGGTGCTCATTTCAACCCTGATTTGACACACCTGACCATGACTAAATACCAGCTTAGCAAAATCTCTAGCCGTTCAATGAGGTGTGCTTTGTTAGGGTTGGAGTGAAAACCTACAGGATGGTAGATCTCCAGGAACAGGTTCGGTAACCACTGGGCTCATACACTCATACAATGGATGTTTCCCTCTTGGTACATATGGTAGACATAAAAAACAGAAGCAAGGGAAGGTCATGCTCGAGGTCCAGCGGCTCATAATGGGACGGAAATAAGGTCAATTAACACAGTGAATGTAATAACTGTGTCGTTTGTCTTGAGATCGCAGCGCACACGTTTGAATACAAGCTGAAATACGCCCGGGAATCCGTAACCCTACAATGCTGGACACTGTATGCATGACCACAGCGTGAGGACTGGAGCTCAGTGCGTTTCTTCCCTCTCCTCCTTTCATGTTTACGACGGGCCTGCGGGCCATAAATTCTGTCCGAGCCGCACTTGTAATTGACCGAAAGGGCCTCTCGCACCGAGAGAGAGACCCCCCCCTCCCCCGGCCCTGCCCCCCAACCCCCCCCCCCTCCCCCTTTGCTCCCCAGAGTGCTGCTGGGTCAAAAGAGGGATGCGGGTGTGAACATAGAGAAGGCGACAGCTGATCAGATTTTTCCTCTGTGTGTGTGCGCGAGTGTGTGTGAGAGAGAGAGGGAGGGAGAGAAAAAAAAAGAGGGATCCCTACATCCCTCCCCACTGAATTCATTCTCATGCTGAGAGGCTCACACCATAAATATGAGGCCTTAGACATGTGCTGGGCTCTGTAGTGTTCATCCCCTAGTAATGTTACATGTTACAGTCTCACAACCTCAGCCTCTATGCAGACTGCAGCTGCAATCAAGCTTTCTTTATTTTTATTTTATTTAACTTCTGCTCATCCAGGGGGAAAAAAAAAAAACTTTGAGACAAGGCCTTGTGTTTACTTAGAGATTTCCATTTTTTTTCAGAGATTTACACACAGGCTCTTTCCTTATTATTAATCCAGTCTCAATGAATAAATAATGATCAAAAAAAGAAGCTGCACTGGAATTGCCTTCTTATGATAAAGACTGGAAAAAACCAGGTGGACAACATTGAAAATAAGGTCTCCACATTTAGTCCTTGCCTAGCAAGTAAGTCTCCCCCAACTCGGCTGAGTGTATGATTTTTATCTCAGACACCATCCTGCCTTTCAGTATTGGGAGTTTCCTGTGCCCCAGTCCAGTGAGTGACGCGTGACTGATCTTTATTCTGATTAAGAGGTTGGTTAGGATTCCGTGCAAGCGAGAGCAGAAACAATACACCCCCACCACCCACCCACCCACCCATGAGTGCAGGGAAGGAAACCAGGGACCCTATACTCCTGTGCCTCCACAATGCATGATTGGGAGTCTGAGTACGTGCTTCCTAAATCACTTTCTTTGTCAGGCTTTTTGACAAACACAGAGCGTAACCTAACAAACGTCCTCAAATGGCCCTTCCTTAGGGCTCCGTGTTTTTGGTGACTGGGTTTGGTAGCCTATAATAATCTGCTAAATGCGAGAAAAGCTTCCCTCAATGCACATGTAACAAGGTAATTAACACTGATTAAGCAGTACTTAAATAAATGTAAGACTATGACACGAGTGTGGTAGAATGACTGCAATCCAACAAATTATCCTGCAAACTGAATGGATTAGGTCAGAGAACTGCATAATGGCTACCCTGCTCTTCTTGAGCTATTTTCCTTCTGGGACAGCAATGTTATAGGTAAAGCTGTGTAAACATTGTCTAGCTGTGAACTGGCATTTGCTTTTTATGACAGTACTAATTGCTGGTTTGTATGGCTAATGTTTCATAATTATTGAGTTAATTATCACCAGTTGTCAAAACATATTTTATTTTACTGGTAAAAATGACCACATTACCACATTATTGTGATCACTGTGTGTCAAGAAGCCAAATGACCAAGTACACCACTCCATGATACAATGATGCAATTTTTTACAATCATAATTAACTGCTGGATTTATGTTCAGACTGTATCTGAGGGTCTGAATTATAGCTTAAAAAACCTGGACACCAAGATTACAGGGCCCCACTGAAACACAATGCTTGTGGGCAGCAACATTATTTCCCTCCAGCGCTAGAAATGTCAGAGCCTATATTTAAAGGTCAATGTGCAAAGTGAATGTTATCAAACAGGCTTGTATCCCACCAATCATTTCACTTCCTGACACCATTGTAAGTGCCTCGAAGCAGAACGTATGGACAAATGTAAGGCAAGGACATTCAAGTGAATATGAAGCAAAGGCTCACATTCTGAGTGGACAGTGCCCAATATGTATAGCATGTTCATGTGGATTTAGGCCTTTTCAGTTCTCCAAGTTAAATATAAATTTGTAGTGGTTATCGTCAGAATTAGACATAAGCCCACTCAACTTTGGGGAATGTGTGTGTGTTTACTACAGCCAAACATCAGTTATCAGTATAAACAAATGGAAGTACCATTAATGGAAAGACGTAATCTTAATAGATCTTGACAGAATCTGAAACTAATGGGAAGCACATATATCCTCCCACTAGTTTCGAGGTTCTCTCTGTACCTAAAGCTGCTATTTTCAAAAATGTAAATACGTATAAATTTGAGATCACAAATTTTCCACAGGGATAAGATTCGTTTCTACGTAATTGTCTAGTCATTGTAACGGAGGGAAAGACCCAAAGTACTGACTGAATACGAGGGTAGTGTTCTAACTGGGTATTGGGTTAAGGAGGAAAGACAGACGCAGTGTTTTGTTTGGATATGAAGCTCTGGGATGCCTTTAAATCACACTGACCAGAGCGCACAGCAGGTCCACGGCTTCCAGCACCAGCTCCTGGTGGCCTATCCTGGTGACGCCCAGCTCCTCCAGGTCAGGGTGCGAGATCTTCAGCAGCTGCTCGCCGTTTATCTTCTCCTGCTCAAAGCTGTGGACGTACTGCTGAAGATTGTCATCCAGCCCTGTGGGGGAGAGAGAGGGAGAGAGAAAGAGAGGAAAAGACAGAGAGAGAGAGACGGTCATACAAAGAGCCCCTTTCATGGACACGGCGTGACCTGGCCTACATCATGACCGTGTCAGACCACCGGATCAAACAGCCAGTGTGTCAACACAGGAAAAACTCGCATCGCCAGACTGACGCTCACCACTGTTTAGGCCTTGCAGGCCAGTGCCGCAGCCACGCGCGGTGAACCCCCTGACCAGAGCAGCCACATGACCGGTTTCTCCAATATCAACCCAACGCTCCTGCACCACGAGGCCAAGAGGTCCATCCTGCATTGTCTCCTCAAAAAACCTCTTGGAAGAAACTTCTCTCTCATGGAGGAGCACCCTCCGGCACACTTGTTTGTGTAAACAGTGAGGACTTAACAAATGCAACAGCTGAGGAGTGGAGGGGGACGGGGGAGGGGGGGAGGGGGGTCATAAACATCACGGCGGTTGAACCCCCACCCACCTCTGTTTGTTTGGAAAGCTAACTGACAGATGGCTGCCGCCGGGCGTGCCCTGGAGAAAGAGGCAGCCGATCCAGCGGCAGACGCCGACAGCGCCGCCCGTATTTAGGGCAACTGCCGACTTCGTCAGACTCGATCTTCAAAAAAAATAAATAAATAAAGTCTTCAGGAAAAACAAGAGCCAAGAGCAAGCCATCGCTGAGGAGGCGCGACTGAAAAAACGAAGTCCTTTGTAGAGCCCCGTCTCAACTTTACAGCCCAATTAGCACAGAGCTCTCGTGTAATTGGAAGAGCTTTAAAGGAGTCGCTGTCAGGACATCTGGTTTAGTCCCGTTGATAATCCACATGCTGAGTAATATGGTGCCTCTGCTATTCTGATTAATGTGTGCTGTGAATTCATCAAAAAGGGACCTTACAAAATGAAAGGCGGCCAACCGCTTTACAGTCATCTAGAACTATACAGAAAGCCGGAGAATATGGACAAAAGCATAAACCGCACGGAACCTGCTTGTATTCATGGTGGTGAATAGTCCACAGCTGTGCAAGGAAACAATGAGGAACACTTCAGTCTACCCTCCCCCAAAACAGACAGATGTGGTTGCTTCCAATCATCACCAGCTCTATAGTGGAGGAAACCACTCTGGACTCCGGGAGGTACAATACTTGATGTGGGGGGTTTACATTCTTTTGGAAGGCAAAGCATGGAACAAGAGACATGTACCAAGAGAACACCCGGAGACACTTAATTGTTCTCCTGCTAAGTACGGTTTACAGTCTGTAACAACCTTGGAAATGCTCAAATAATTCCCTCCATAAACGCTCCCTCAGAACCTACCAATAGTGACCATCAGGAAGTATTAGTGCAACTCTAATTGCCAATTGGAGTTATCATCGTACTTGTGTGAGAACTGGGGCCTGTCTGAGGTGTCCTGTTACTCACCATACAAGCTGTAAAAGTGCTTAAGTGACAAACACGATTGAACTGTACCGCATTAGGTTTCAGATACTTGAGAGGGTTAACCTGTTGGCACTCGGGGACAAAAGAAGTGGAAATCACCTGATATTGTGTGAAAAACCATAATTTTCACCCAACAGCACAAAACCACACACACTCATGTGCAAGTACATGTTGCTAGACACAAGCAGGCTAGCCTACACAAAGATTCACAAGAGCACATGCACAATACCTATCAAAGTATTATCACAACCACAAACAACTATAATGCCTCTCTAGTCCTCATACAGATTTATTCACGCATTTATGCACACGTGCATGTACACACATGCACACACACACACACTTTCTTTTTTTCAGCTGAAGGACATTAACTCAAAACAGTTTCTATAACGTTTGTAAGGAAAACACAAGTTGTTTGTCTAATGTTTTGATGATAAATTCACTTTGCCGTTTGCTCTGGTTAGTGACGGAAGAGGCTCATGTATATTTTTCTCCAAAGAATTCCGGGGACCGCTTTCCACAGTTTGCCTTCACTCAGGCTTTGAGTGAGTCTGCAAAATCACTTCAAGAGCAAACCAAAGCATGACAGAGACACTTCAGCACACTAAATTCAGCCCTACGCAAACAGAGCTACGCTAATGGGCCTGCTACAGAGGCACTCAAAAACACACATCAGCCGAAGAGCTTCTTTTTTTTTTTTTTTTTAAAAGGACATCACATTTTTTGGAACTCAGATCCTCTGGTTGTTTAGCATGTACAAATCTGGGCTGCTGGGGCAGTATGATTGGAGGGCATTTCAGATTACAGGCCTGCTGCCACCGCTCTTTCTTGACAATTTCCCTTAATTGCCGTGTCGCTCGGCGACACGAGACCGACATTAGCATCTCCGACGGGGCCTAATGGGTGCCAAAGTCCGTCCGAACCTGGCAGCATCAGAAACAAACTGCTTCCCGCCACTGACAGGACACAATAACTCCTTCCATCTGCGCCCGGAAAACAAAGCTTGCGTGTCGTCTGTCGCAGATGTCCGTCACAGCCTCCCCTCCCCTCCTCTCCTCTCCTCTCCTCTCCTCTCCTTCCCCTTCCGCCCAGAACCAAAAGCCCCACCAGCGGAAATCCAGAGGTCATGCTGAGCCCCGATCTGGGGTCTTGGACTCTAATTGGGAAAGGATTAATGATCCGGACTTCAAATGACTCCCTCCCCACCCTCCTTTGGCCCACGTCCTATGGAGCTAGGCTAATGGGAGCCCCGTGGGGAGGGGAACACGGGCCTTCCGGTCACAATCAATTACACACAGAGGCCCCGGGGGCCCGGCTCAACCTGTCCCTCCGCATAGCGGCACTCCCACACAGCATCGCTAAAACCTTATTAAACATTTACAGCCAGCCACCAGCGACTCGAGCACCGCAAGGGTATCATCTTTCCTTTAGAAGATAACAGCAGAACGAGACACAACAAAAGACGAGACAAAATCCGCCAGTGTACAGTCCTGGGAGGAGCGAACACTGAAGGTCTACACGGCCATCCTGCCAACACCACGAACGCATCCTGACAGCAGCTTCAATATGAGGACGCCCATCAGACAGGTGAAAGCCAGACAAAATGAAGCCAGAAATCTGAAAATAAATATTCTTAAAATTCAACATTATAAAGAAATCTCAAAATTGCTATAAAATACAAAAGAAACACCAAACCATTACACTGAAACAGTGAGTTTTCCTGATTCTTCTCACTGAGATTATTTAGTATTTTCGGATTACAGTAATTCCTTTTTATTGCAGGATGAACACTTTCCAACTTTTACTGGATCTGAAACCGTAATAGCTGAACAATGTCTGAGTCTGTTCAAGGCACGACTGCCACAACACAATGACCCCAACAGATTCTGCAAGAAAGATCCTTCTTGCAAGCATGGTTTTCACATTTTACATGTGGTTTTAAGGTCATGCTTGGCATAGCCTATATGCTGTAATTTAAGGAGCGAAATTCCATTTCAAAGTGTCCTTGTTTTAAAGAGTGATTTTTCTCAGGCTTATGGGAAGGACATTATCCTCGACATTGGAGTCCAACCTCAGAGCCCCTGTACTCATTTGACCACCCACTCTCTGGAGGCACCTTTCAAAGGGCCACAACTGGCCGCCTTGTCCAACAGGTTCAGTACACAACAAAAGCCCCGTCCGGAACTGATGGGAATGTTTCAGATGGACAGCAGCACAAGTCCCCACCAGCTCTGCTTCAGACTCAATGACAATCCATCCAGACAAGACAACAGGCTACTGAACAGGAAGCACTTACGAATTAGGCTGCCAAGCATGTAAATACCCAGCAGCATAAATCACGACTCCTGTCTCACTTCAGACGACTCCTTCACAGAATCGAAGCAGAAAAACAGCCTATTGCCATCTCATTTTTCATGTGAATTGTAGTCTGGGAAAAGATTATGGAACGACAAAGAATCCACAATGCACAATCTGACTTTGCGTTTAAAAAAAGAAGAAAAGAAACAAGACTACAGCATACCAGGACAGTATTTTGAATTCAGCAATAGACACATCATGGTTTCACAGCGGAATTGTGCGAGTCAAAACACGAGCCGGGGAAGCAATGTTCAAAGATCCTTTACTAAACAGATATGTAAAACACGCTTATTAAACCATTCAACGTGACCTCCAGCTTCCCTGCACCATTCCCAAGTGAAAAAAACGTGAAGTAATTGCAGAATTAGATGGACCATGCCTTGCCTTGACTCCCCTAAGTGATCCTTGATCTAATCAATGGTGAATTGTACACCATTTGTGGTAATGCGCAACAGCTTTCCGGTGACCTGCACATCTGTTCCAGCCGGGTGAGACCCGACACCGCACTTCCCACATGAAAGTGATGCTAGAACTGACCTCTAAAAACCGGCACAGTCTGTGCACACCCCCCCTCCCGATCCCCCTCGAAGACCCGGAGTTGCGAATAGGCCTAGTGTAGAACCAAGAGAAGTCCACCTTCTCAGGGTTTAATTACAGTTGAGAGAATACTTTTAGTCTTTCTTTTACAGAAAGGCCCCCTCCTCTTTCCCCATGGGTGCTCTTACTCTGAGCTCGACACTGGCCCTCCCTCTCCACAGAAAGGACAGTGGGAACACTGCGGAGCACAATAGCAGGGAACTGTAACTCTCCATGGCTTTTAAAACCCACCAACCTGTGGGGAACAGTGGAATGCTCATTGTTCTCGGAGTTCTATTGAGGGAATTCCAAGATTCCACAATGGCTCTGTGTCTGCCATTGACAGCGGGAAAAAAAACCGAATTCACTGAATGCGCACTTTTGTCTCTTTTTTTCAATGTGCAAATTCAGACGGTGAAAACAAAGGAAGTCGCATTATTTCATGCGTGAAAAGGACTGTTCCCCAACAGCTGAAGAGCCCATTTTAGCCATAACTCATCCATTCAGCACGGATGAAAATACACTGCTGTGATAAAAGCACATCCCGTATTACTTCAAATAATCACTGCCCTCGAATAAATGCCACCCATGCACACAGCTAGCACGGAAAATGAGAGCTTTGAAATAAATGTTGGTCCACATTTCTAAGCAGGGTCAATGACATAGGGCTTGCTTGCCGTGACCTCCCTTATCCAGTTGACCGGTCTGTCCCTTGACTAATACCAGCTGAGTAAAGCAAGGATGGGCTTTAGATTGTGCGAGATAATCAAATAGATAGTTAAAGGAAATGGAGAGAGAAAGAGGGAGGCCGGAGGAAAGGAGATGCTGTTACAACCCTAATGTCTTCACAGACCACAAAGCAGAGTTGGAGGCAGAATAGAAACCACCCAGACAGGTTCATTTTAACCTCACCTAATTTGCATGTCTGCCACACACAGGTTTCAGAAGAGAAGCAGTTCCCGGTCATCGAATTTGACTGTTGCTATAGGCCCCTGGCTGTGAGCAAAACTACACAAAAATTCACCCAATTTAAAGATGAGTTCAGGAGTTAAAAAGCAAAGAAAAGTGTTGGTATTTGAGACTGGGAACAATACTTCTCAGAACTTCACAGAAACCCAGTTTACACTTTGATTCTCAACAGCAACCAAGCACAGCCAACAAACATTCACTGTACACAGAAACAAACAAATCCAACGGACAAGTATTTTTGCTCTGGTAAATGCTAGGTTCCAACTGGCCGCAGTCACTCAGAGAAAGAACTGTGGATTGGCTTGCTTCTCCGAAGGATGGGATATTCTGAAGAGGCTAAATGTCACCAGTCACTGCACGTTTTTTCTTCACATTAAATAAGCAGAATGTGGCAGACGAGTGCTGTGATGTCGGAGGAGCCCGTCGAGAAGTCCTCAAAGCCTTGTGCTACAGACGGCTTGCGGAAGTCAACATTCGCACGCGCTGCAGCTGAAGCTGAGAATGAAAGATGGCAGGTGAATGGCACCCAGATTCCGTCAATGGCGTCAGTAAAAACTGCTGCTCTGGCCCTCACCAGTGGGAAAAAGAGATTGAACCTTGAGACCTCCCAGCCTATGTGCTCCATATTTCTCTCTGTGTCTGCTGCTATTTGTTTTCTGCCAAAAGCATTTAATCTGGGTCAGCAAGGGGGGGAAATGTAGTCTTTCTCTGTAAGAGAAAGCAAAAAGGAATTCTTCAGCATGATGAACAATGAACCTGACATCTCTCTAACAAATTTCCAAATAATCAGCTCCCCAACTACCCTTCCCTGTCCGAAGTGCAATTGTTTATGTGTTGTGTGTGTGTTTTGCACGCCAAACCCAACATTAATAGTGTCCTTCTCTCTTTTGTGTTGGAACTGGGAGAACACAAAGCCTCTGGCTGCAGTTCTATCGCCATGAGTGAGGGGGACAGGACAGGCTAAACGCGTGGTGTTCCTGAAGCCATGGCAACCTTGCTGATTGATGCAGGTTTGAGATAGAATGGGCAGAGAACAGAGATCCTTCAGCAAAGTGATTTACTGCAGGCTTCAATCCAGGTCAAAAGGCAGTACAAAGGGTCAAAGAGATTCAGCAAAACTTCATTTCCTGTCCATGAAGTCCTCTTCAATTCCAGAAAAATCAAAACAAGTAATGAAACAAGTCCCCCCCCCCGCTGCCACCCCCATTTCCACTGTGTAAAACTGTGTGCTTTGATAAAAATAGAAAATAATGTGACCACTTTGTGTTCCAGCACTAGTAGAAATCACTGAGTTTGGTTCAGACAGAAAGCTGAACACACCCCTGTCTACTATCTATAGTGGGGTCCATCGAAACCATGCCCACCGAGGCAAATCCCTGAATGAAAAACAAGCGTGGAAATAAACAACCCGTTTTTCCTCCCACGCACAGGAAACTGGTGACGGGAATGTTGACGGGAAAATGTCAGTCCGCATCACGTCTCCCATTGTGTCAGAATGCCAGGGGCGCCATGACACATTGTGTCATAGCCTCCCCGAGGCCTGTGGGTGTCACGGCGATGACGTGCTCCGAGGCAACCTCCGGTTCGAGTGACGAGCACCGACTGACGGTGTCGCAGGGGTGCTCTGCGTGGCCCCCGCTCGACGGACCGCTCACACAGCAGCAGCATCTACCTGTAGGCCTGGGAGCAGTCATTCTATAGCCCAAACAGACACTGCCACTACCCAGGGTGGGATTCCTTTGTGTTCCCTTGCATACACACAGGAATTAAGCAAAACGCTCCATTTGTCCCCATAGATAATTAAAGGAGTAATCATGGCCATTAACAGGGGTTACAAGCAGTCCTACAGATAGTTTTGAATTTCAAGCAATATTTACATTAATATTAATATTCACTAACTAATGACACACAGACATCACAGCAGTGGAATTAGAACATTAAGAAATGTACAGCACTTAGTTTCAATTTTTTTTCCTAGCCACTGAACTTAAAGGAATATGATGTGCTTGTTCTTTTTCATTTTCTATAGTTGATTTTTTCATTCAAACAGGTCAGAGATGACTATTTGTGAGGTAAATCATGTGAGAATTACACCATGCTGCTGCATTTCAGTCTCTCCCCCCTCCCCCCCACCCCCACCCCCAAGTCCCAGTGTTACACAACAGTCCCGATGTTAGGGAGTCACACGGTAAACCCCCTGTCCCCTTTCACCACACCCCGTGCGCAGAGGTTGCTAACAGGTTTGTTCACAAATTGCACAGACAACACATGGGAGACGATGAGTCAGAGTGACACATCTCCACAAACTAACAACATTTTGGGAGTGTCCTTCCCGTCTCAAAAGCCAATGAACTGCATAATTTACTGATTTTCCACGCTGACGTAACACCGCACCCTAAACCATTTCCGGTTCTAAAAAAAAAACAGGAGTGAAATTCCACCGCAGTGATGTTCTTTCTGGTAGGAGATAGACCAGGTTAATTGAATTAGAAATCACCCATGGGTGGCCAAGTTCTTTTCTTTCTCCTTCACCTGAAACAGCAACCCTAAAGGCTACCAGTAAGGCTGCAGTAGCAGTCTATTCAGATTTACCTGTAAAGCTCTATGAAATTTATTGCCATTCTCCTTAAGTAGGAGTAAATACATTGTTAGCAAGTGTTACTTTTATCCATTTCTCACATTTGCACATTTCAGAAACTACAGAACTCAAACACTGAGAGAGGGGAAAAATGACATTTTCTTCATCCACTCAAGTGTAATAGCTAACAAAGACCACAATGGTGAGAAAGGAGGTCCAAGACAAACCTAACACCAAAAAACAACAGCGAGCAGGCGGAAAGATCTCAAAAAGAATGTGTGATTTAAAATCTATCACTGATCTGCCTCTTCTTTCAATGCCCTGTAACTGCACCTGCTGTAAGCCTTGAAAAATATGTGAACATGTCCAGACACGTTTGAATCCTGGCTCATGGTGATGCATACATTAACTCCACAATTCAGTTAATTTATTTCTAAACGCAAATAGCTTTCTACATGGGTTGTGATGCACAAACCTACAAAAAGGCTCGCGTTTTCAATATTCACAAAATATTTTCATATTCATTATGAACATGAATACAAGTAATTTACTGAAAGTCTTTCCTAGCCCTTTCCTAGCCCCACATAGCACTTTGCTTCAGAAAGGCTAACCTGTAATGTAAGCATGCACAAGCAGGCAGTAATGTCCTAAATGTTTGAGGCAGCCTTTGCCTGTTACTTTTAGCCTAAGCGTGAATTCCATTAAAAGCAACAAGTGCATATAAGGACATCCACTTACATAATTGTCCGCACACCTCCTGCAGTGTAGAGGTTTGAAAGAAAAGCTCAAGCAGCCAAACACAAATTCTACTCATACTTGGCTTCTGACTGAACATACCGGAACCCTCAGAACATCAATGTGGCTTGCCTACAACTGGTGACACTGTGTAAACTTCAGCTTCTACTCACTTTACAGGCACAGGGTAAAGAGACCCCAGAGGAACTGCCACATGGGATAAAGTGTGAAAACCATAAGGTTTCTTTGAACTGGAGAGTAAACACAAAGTTGCTGTATCAGTAGCAGCCTGGCCCTTTTCCACATTTCAGGTTCTGGCAATTTCATTGTTGAACCAGAAGTTCCATTACCACAGCCCTTTCATTTCAGAATTTTAAATAGCAACTAGAGCTCATTTAAGTACGCAAGTAAAGTAGGCAGGATAATTTAAGTAAGTTCAGCAATTTATGTGAGTTGGATCTGTCGAGTCAGGCATGCAACTGAGTTCTGAACATTGACACGAGTGTGTGTGTGAAAGTGTGTGTGTGTATTCTTGTCTGTTTCTGAACAACCAGAGAACTACTGAAATATATTTGATACACTATGCGCTCAAGCATCCCTCAAAGAAGAGAACACCAGTTTTCTTATGCGTGAAATTTGTGTCAACTGGCATGCTGACTGTGTCCAATCTGGTCCTTCTTCACGCTTTTGGACATTAGGGAGACACGGTGAAGCCTGGGGAGACAGTGCTGTGACCTTTTCACTGGCACAACAGTGCATTTCTGACCTTTGCACCTGGAGTTATTGCCATGGTGCTGAACTTCTGCCCAGCCTATTGTCAACGCTCTGAAAGGGAGGGCTTACGGTTTAATAAAAACACAGACGAGTGTCTCCAGCGGTTTGTTCTCACACACATACCCCGTTAAAATTTTGACTTAAGAATGGTTGGCATACAAACCTGCTGGCGCAAGCGTGCATTTTTTGATAAGGCACATATTACAGAGGTGAATACATTGCCTGGGTGTATGAGGGAACAGAAAAGAAAGAACCAGGAGACTGAGTATACATTAAACAATATAAATATGATGTCTGTGAGCCAGGGGATAGACTTACTTGAGATTATGTTTCTTGACACAAACCATTTGGAGATACCGCTTTTAGGATTAGTTGGCAATTGCCTAATAGCCAGCACCACAACCTTCATACCTCACTGCAATGACTATGTTGCCATAGCAGAAAAACAACAAAGACTGACTGACCTATTTGTTTCTAATGCTTAGCAAATGAACCTTGGTGTTCTCAAGTTTGGGTATCTACTGATGCTTACAGTTAAGATTGTTCCATGCTCCAAAAAAAATGGCAGCTTATCTGGATCTAGTTCTATCATGCCATCTTCATAGTTCTCTAGTGTGACGTAGCTAGCAGTCATCATCTGAAAATCCTGATCACGAGCAGTTGTTCAAGTTCATTATCACATCAAAGCTTCTAAACAACCTGTTTTGCCACCAGCTGTGGTTGCTGCTACCGTTGGTGCCCAGGCCAAGCCTACTTTGATGAATGGACTATCAACTATATGTGAAGCCATTTGTGATTTGCAATGCATGTGAAAATTTGAGTAAAGGCAAAGTCCTTTTCTCGCATGGTGCAAACATACAATGACCCCCACTCTGACCTTCCTGGCACTGGTGTCACCTTGTGAAAAAAACGGATTCATGCAAATCACAGCTCGCATTCAGCTTACAGCTGAAGACGAGAGAGAAAACAGAACTACAGATAAGCCTACAATGCACTCATGAAAAATACATCTTTGCCCAATGGCAGAAGGGCTTGACTACATGCATGATGGTAAGGTGAACGTAGGATGACTGCATCTAAGCTACACAGCAAACAGCAAGGCGTGCATTCTCTGCAGTGACCCTTCTATGATGGAAAATCACGCCATTTCCTCTTTAGCAGCAGCGATCTCCATAGCCATTGGTCCTCTGCTTCTCTTTGTGTCAAGAACTGATGAATAGAGGAACACAGCCCCGGTGCGAGATGGGACAGGTCGTACCTACAGATGGAACAGTGCGATACCCCTCTCAGATTTCTCTCACCAGGGACAGCGGTGGCCGTGGGAGTCAGGCGGCCCATTTATATCCATGGTAACCGCAGTGAAAGCCGCCATTCTTCGTCACAGTTTTTTTTTTTTTTTTTTTTACATGCGTGAACTGATAGGGTCCGAGAGCTAACAGATTGGCTCAATGCATATTACAGTTGTTCAGCTTGCCCCCGGAAATGATCGGGTCGCAGTGACGCAGAGGTTTCTCCCGATGAACGTAGAAACGGCCTGGGTACTGTGCCCTGTTTGTGTCCAGGACGCAATGTCTGACAATACTCGCCATGCATCCCTCAACTTGTTCAAGGAAACACACTACAGAGCTTTGTCTGATTGGAACTCAATCAGAGGAGCTGGTCAGGGAAAACAGTAGGAAAGAAAGAACCTAAATATACAAATGAACAGTTTCCTAGCGAGAGGTGAATAATACCACAGAGCGTAAACTAGCTAGCTTGCAAAACTAAATACTGAAATACTTTCTGAAGTTAGCAGTGAAAATGTAACACTGTTGTGTATCCTGCTTCTTAGCTGGAAATAACATAGTGAAATCACTCAGCCATGATTCTTGAATAGGCTTATGTTCCCATTCAAGGTACTGTTTTTTCCCCTCACTTCTGACGTGACTGTGAAAACGTTAGCTTTGGAATTCATATTTTTGGTGGATTCACCTCTTTCGACCGACTCTTCTCTTTTGGGTTACTTGAGGATACTTTTTGCTTGTTCCTTTACGGTCAATTTGCCTCTCTGGGTTTGACTACTTTGGGTTGATTCACCTCAAAGCTGTAGCACTGTTTACCCACAATGGATCAATCAAGCATGGAAAAACAATACGATATCTTCTTCCAGAAAATATGAAACCTTTGTCTCAAAAAAAGCAATGTCTGGGCAAGCACCTGTTCTTGGGAGGCCATGTGACGACACACAGGTGTGCAAGTTACAGCAAAGGCCAACAGACATTTTAAAAATGAGGAAGACGTGTCATAAAGCAGGACAAACTTGACAACCACATAGGCGTGAACTCCAGTGCAGTGCAGAGAGACACGCGTCACTCACAGGAAGGCAGGGAATATCAGTCTTTCTCATGGTACGTTTTCACACTCCATTTGCTGTCCTCATCGCATTTTTAAAAAAAGCAACCCACGCCTGGGAATCTTTGATTTACAGCCGCGCGATTGGTCACACAGACAAACTTGGTCTGGCGAATCACTCAACCACGGTCATCACGCCCATCAGAGCCAAACTCCATGCCAACGTGACATCTCTCTAGACAAAGCCTCTATAGATCCAAAGGTTCTGCCATTTATAACTATATAAAACCCAGGGAAAGTATTAGGTTGGACACACAGAACTGTAAAAAGGTACTACTTGCTGTGTTGAGCAATGTCCATTTTCACAATATTCTGTTTAACATCAAGATTTTAGGGTGAATTTTCATTCAGACTGACTGAAACAATGAAGGACGTTGGACCCTTTGTACTTTTAAAAGCTTATGCTTTCTTATTAACTGCCTAAAATAAACATTTCATTTCTAAATATAGTTTTTAAAATAACTTCTGAAATTAGTGAATAAATATCTACTATACTTTTCAAATTCAATGTGTCAGTTGTGTCAATCATGTTAAATGAGTATTCAAACCATCTTAGGCCTAATTATTTTTGACAATTCTGAATGACATAACAGATAAACCAGTTATCTTCTTAAAATCTCAAGCTTTCACAGAGATGCAAGTACACATTACACACTATTCTGAAGCACAGCACAGCAAAACAATGTAGTGTAGCTGTGCATGTCTGCATATTTAGAATACCTCAAATGCCTTTTTGAAACAGGAAGCATTTCTCAGCCTAGAAAAATGTTAAGAAGAGAGAGATGAAGAGAGGTAGTTTCTTAGCCAACAAAAAAATATTTAGCCGAGTTTTGACAGATTCTTTAAATAACATCTGTTCAACTCACCAGAAGGACGATGAGTCATGAACTCAAAACAAGCCTATATTTAGAAAAGGCCTTTCACACCCTTGACCAGCATTAGGAAAAAACAAGCAATTAAATAATGAGGCCATTCATGTAAACTGTAAATGCTAGAAAGTTGCCCTTGGGCTACTTCTGTTGATGAGAAGAAAGCAAGGGCAATGATGCGCTAATTGACACATTACGCTTACGGCAGCTAAACAAGAGGCATATGGCACTTGTATCATGTGACATAAAACTTAGGGGTGGGGGGGTTGGGGGTCTCTCCTTTCAGAACAGTGCCCCAGGACGACCGAGACAATTCCCAATTAAAGAGCTCTACGTTGCTTCTGTACGGACAGGACTCCATTGTGTTGGAGCCAATTGCACATTCATGGGAGCATGGACGCGCCACTCTTCATAATGGGACAAACCGTCACCAGCCCAAGCTACCAGACTATTATCATTCTCAGTTCAACAAAGCAAAGCAATGAATATGTCACACTCACGTAAGTGATCGCAGTGGAAAGTGGCTTGAATGGCGTTCCATGCACGTAAGACTGGACACAACCGTTCAACATAAACCAAGCAGGCACATGAAGCCAGCCTAATGGCATCAAGTCTATGTGTGTATTTGCCTGTGCGTGGTTCACAAACAATATGCTTCTTTACTAAAATTGAGCCAAATGAAGCTTTTTCCTGTTCCAGATATAACAAGATAAAGTCAAATATAATGAAGCTACTATAGCTACATTACTAAAAAAAAAAGTAAATGATACCAAGGACTTATGAAAACAGAAGTATATAAACAAAAATATACATGTGTATATTGGTTTGCGCATTTATATCAGTTTGTGCACTATACTACTCTTGGTCTGACTCTTCTTCAATATTCATATGTCAGTCGGTGACAACCAACTAGAACTGACTATTGGCCCAAGAGAACCTTAATGGGCATGCTCCCAGGGGAGGGAAGACCGAAACGCAGGATCTAATCTCGGATCTTCAGTACAGTGAGAGGGTAGTTTTCAATGCAGGCACAGGGTGCATCTGCTTGAATATTCAACAATTCCGCACAGACTGATCATTCACACACTTCATTCAGGCAAGGACATGCTCACTGGACAAAGGAATCCATTCACAAAATATGCCAGCATCCATGATCAACACTAGTCTAAATATCCAGTGGAGCATAGAGCAGGCTGCAAGCAGTAGATTGGACGTTTGTGAGGGGATCTGATCAGAGGCTTTACAGGATGTAATAGTACTTTAAGAATCTTAAAACTTTCAAGAAAATAAAACTCATCTACAATAATAAAGACATTAACAGACTCAACACTGCACCATTTTGAGAGACTCAGTAGAATATGACCTATGACCTGTGAAACGTGAAAGGAACACGAAAAACAGACAAAATAATATCTTCAGTTATATATAACAATACTACTAACACAAATTGACACTAATATTCTAATATATTCTTTCTGGCATGCAAACACAAACACAGCAGGATGAAAACACGACAAAGCTAATGAGAGCCAATTAAGAGCTGAAACAAGTGAGAAACTCTTTTTCATCCAAATCTTTTCATACCACAAACACACTGGTTGTATTTAACATTTTTGAATACATTAAGGACGTCATGCATCAGATTAACTTTTGCCATGAACGACCTCTTGCAATAATTATAAAATCGTAATTTCAGGCTTGACATTCCATGAATAAACAGAACTATGCACAACTGAGCGGATCTCCTTCGCACAATGATGTAAAGAGCATCTGTGGAATTTCTTTTGTGATGTATGTCAAGGAACTAGGCTAACAGGGCCTCTGAAATCCATTGCCAGGACCTTTAAGAAGCACTTTCATTCAAGCCAAAGCAGAGAGATTTGTATCTTGAAGTACCATGAAGAGCAATCCTTTTAAATAATAATGTGACAGCAGAACATTTCTGTAACCATTTGATCTTAGATTTAAGAATTCCCGGTCTATTATCCTGCATGAGACAAGCTTTGTGACTATACACACACACACACACACACGTGTGTGTGTTTGTGTTATATTGTCTATGCAGTTTTAAATATACTGGTGGTATCGCCGATATGCCAGTCGTTTTTAAATTTGTGGTCATTGGGAAGCCAGACCACAAAATGATCTTGGAAAACAGCAACTATCGAACAGCAACAGAACATATTTGAAGTCAACTCTACAGTCTTGGTCGCACGTGCATTCAAAGTAAACAAACTCCTCTTCCCAATTTGAACACATTTTCCAATCCACAAGGTTTTTTTTCGTCCATTGCGTACCACAAATATGTCTGTTAAAAGTATCTACCATTAACAGCTCAGCCTCTGTTCACAGCATATTTCTGATGGTTCCCGTGTTAAAAAGGGCGCTATTATTGTTTGCAATTACTGATTAACGTAATTACTTCCACTGGCTTGTTGATGGGACGTAAAACACGCTGGAGACAAAGCCTCAAATGCGGACACTAACTGAAGAATGATATCAAGAAAAACTGACGAAGTTAAACACAAACAACTTGTTAATTTAAGCCACGTGGTTAAAATATTAATAGCCATGAACTGTTTTTTACTTGACAGTAATGGCAACAACCTATAGTTTTATATAGGCTAGTGGTCAAATACAACGCAGTTTCCATTCAACTGAAATGCAAACAATATAACTAGACAACAGGCACAGCCAGCAATATTAGTTAAATATGACATTAACGAAAAGCAAGGTAGCATTCATATATTACATTTAACACGCCCCAAGTTAACTACACGTTTTTCATAAAAAAATAATTAAGGTCTTCAATTCCCACCTTTCATCCAATCGACAACTTGAGTCGGAGACCACTTCGTAATGGGTTCCATGACTTGCATGTTCTGTTAAGTAGATTAAAACACCGTAGCTATCACTCTGGCCTATTTATGATACAATTGTCAATTTGCAAGTTTTACGAATAATCCCATATCGTCACACAAAACTCTCTTTAAAAGCGTCCCGTACGCGACATATCGTCCAACTCACAGACTGAATCCATGTGAACAAGCAGCTGGGTTCCTGTGCTCAGTAGAAGGTTGGGGGCGGGGCGGGATCAGGTTACAGTTTCAGTGCATCGACAACGTTCACCTGAAACTGCTAAAGGGGAAATGTTTATGTTGTCACTGGGGAAACAATGAACAGCAGCAATATGACTTGTTCAAAATGCGATGTCATAAGTGTGTCATTGGCAGTTAGTGCAGGAGTTGATGCAAAACACCACACGTTGCTCTGTAATGTTCTGAAAACATCGCAACGACTTGGGCAATAGGTCCCTACCTACTTTGTTTTCAGTTTAATTCATATTTATTTATTTATTTATTTGTTTATTTATTTATTTATTTATTTATTTTACATTAGCGGTATTTGTAAACTGAATTACCTAACTTAAATATAGGCTAACATGAAATTCAGTCTAAGGTGGCAGAAAACCAGTGGCAGGCGATTAATATGTATAATACTTGAAACATAAAATAGTAAGTATATTATATATTTCGGGCTGGTTCAGAAATGATTAGAATTGGCGTAATAAAAGAAAAACTCCTTCATAAAACTTTGTTCATGTTCGCGCAAAAGTTGTCGCTCTATCGTTTATGTGCTACTCGCTAGTGGACTCTATTGGCAAGATTGTGTATTGACACGAATCGGAACAATCCGTTTCGCTCCAACTCTTCAGGAGCACACATCAGTAATTAAATACCTCTGAACCAATTGACAATTAATTATTTTGTTGAATTTTACCATGTATGGGTCCTGTTCCTATTTAACGAAAACGTGATGCATCGCAGGATACCAGGATGATCAGGCCATACTTGTTGTTGAAACACGATGAAATAGCTTGTTTGCAAGAACTTTGCAGCCTAAATAAAGTACATTTGCTCCATGTCAGTTTTCTCATTGCCAATGCCACAGTGTGTCTGTGGTGTGTGTGTGTGTGTTTGCTTATTTGTTCATGTTTATAGTTACATCGAATAACATTCAATACTAAGTCCTTAAACATAAAATAATGTAGGATTAGAGCCCTGTAATATATGTTGCTTGTTATACAAATATTTATTACATTCTTATTTGTAAAAAAGAAAACTCCATGAGAATTGTGAACAGTTTTTATTTTTTAATTTTTGTGTCAAACTGATGAATATCAATAGAAGTTTCAGGTTAAAGGCAAACAATTTAGTTCCCTGTTGTGACATCTACTTCTTGCTGTTTAATTAGATGTTTACTGCCAGGGTTATACAGCAGCTTTGATGATCTTTTCAATCATGTCAGAAAAAACCATTTGTGTGTGCTTAATATTAAGGAGAGAAACAGTACTTCACTTGGATGAAAACAAGCTCCTTTGTTGATTCAGTACAACATAGTTGAGGCCGAAGACACTCTATTTTTCCACGAGAAACAGACACGGTATTCATTGCATGTAAATTTGTCCATTCACAATGTCCATTGTGGAAAATGTTATTATACATAACATGACAACACAACCATTGGTGAAGGAATAGACTGTTGAATTACATGTTCTGTCCTAAATGATAATAGGATGAGGAGTATTTTTCTTCTGTTACTACACAATGGTGAAAGCACAGATATGGTCCATTGTGTTCATTCTGTACCACTCTGATAAAGCATCATGAGTCACATTACATAATGACGATTGAATGGATTTTAAATTGAAGCAATTTTAATGAAACTTATCATACTGTATATATGTTTTATGCATCATTCATTTGTTTGATGCGCTATATGATTTCCATAAAATGTGGCATCTCTGGAAAACCATTCAATGACTGCTTGATGTTGATGGAAGTTAATTTCATGCTCTGAGGGCTAGGTATCCTGAAGAGCCAGTCTACCATTCATAATAAGTGAAAGGTTACTTGTAAGAGGAATACTATTGTTGCAGTGACTTTTACTTCTACTAGTAGTACTAAGGCACAACTAATACTTCTGTTGTTAATTCTATGAATACTACCATAACCATCACCACTACTCGCACTATCATTGCTGCTTGTTCTCTTGTATTGCCACCGCCACACCACCACCGCCAACAGCTATAACTACCGAGTAAGCAGCCTGTTTACGTAATGTCTCTTGCGTAATCAATTGACAAATTCATTACAGGTTCTCAGTGAATTCTCAGCCCTCACTGTTATAACCAAAGTGCCATCATCGGCCTCACCAAGGCCCACAGGAGCAATTAGTCTGCCTGCCTAATTAGATCCTTTATGTTCAGATGGGCATGAGCTGTTTCTATTCATGTGCTGGGTGTTGCCGGTCTTTTCAAAAAATTCCCAGAGGAAGAGGGAGGCTGCAGCAACAACGCTACTCTTTACTGAGAGTGGTGTGGTTGGGGTTGGAGTGCAGCAGTTCACCAGTAAAAAAAAAAAAAAAAATGTAAAAAAACTTCTTTCCTTTTGCATATCATAAATGATAGATTATACTATTATTTGAAAATATAGGCCATTATTTATAATAGCCAGGGGCGGTTGGTGAGCTGAAAATTGGTGGGGCTGAAAATTTCCCCTTAAACTGATTATTGATCTCGACCTGTTTTCAATCATTTTCCTTGACTATCAATACAGCGTTTACATTCGTAAAACACTCAGTACCATTGGCTATAGCCAGCTCTCCTCAATTAGGCCATTTAGCGAGTTATAAAATTATTTTTATTTGCATTGCAAAATTTTTTATCTCAGCAACCGCTCCTGGCTATTATAAATATTACAGCTACAACAGAATAAAGGAAGTTAATCCAGTTTTGTTACTTTAAAAGTTGCCTACAGTTGTCAAGACTGGGAGTCTCCATTTCTAATTCTTTATATTGCCAGACAGAATAACATGGAAATGTTAGCCTGAGAGACTGAAAACCCCACTTGCATTTTTAAAATGGCATGCATGACAAAATACACTGTAACTAAGGATGGGATATATTTTTGATAGAAGTGTTTTATTATTTTTGTTATTTTATTAAAAAAAAAAATAAAAATGGGGTTTTGCTTTTTATTGCAAACTAAAAGAAATACACCAGACTATATCACCCACTTGATGTTTATTCATCCATTACACACAATCTATCTTGAGCAATAGCTGCCGAATGACTGCTACTTGGACAGTTTCATGAAAACCTTTGTTTCACATTGGAGTTTGAGGCACTTGTTTGCGGAAGTCAAGGGATATTGTTTCAAAAGCTTTAAAAAAGATACGAAACATTCTGACAACATGAGATGGAAACACCCATGAGCACCCATCCTGATATCAATTTCCATGAAAATTTTTAAAACATGTTCCTCTAAAAAAGGAAACCTTCCTTTGTCATCGACCTCTTGCCATAACGACGCACATGGTTTTGGTTTGTCTCTGCGGAACTTGTATCTCCCAAGGGTACCCTCAACTGCTCTCGGAGGCAGTGAGTAACAATTTTGATGCGTTTGGTATGAGCCGGGTATATAATCCACAGCTCGTAGGGTTAGGGCAGAAACTAACCACAAGGTCACCAAACAAATGACTCCAATTCCGCCCCACTTTTCAGCTTTCTTTGGCACAGACATGGATTACGATCCAGAATGAGTTTCCTTGTGTTCTATGCTACTTCTCCAGGGCAATATTTGTTCTTAATTATGGTAAGGAATAGTTAGGATAATGAGTCCATTCACTAGGTAAGAGGGGGGTTCTTAAAATGACCCCACAGACTTCCGTTAGAAAACAGCTTCCCTTAATGTGGAAACAAAGACCTGAATGGAATGTCCTGCAAATCTAAAAATATTACCCACACAAGAACAACAAATGCAACCTTATGCAACTTTTGGGGAAGTACAGATATTTGTGGGGCAGCACTACTTTGCAGGAAGAAGTGGGATGGAGGCTTACTTCCCAAAGCAGCCCAGCTTGTTTGTGCAGCCTCTTTAACCCACACTAAAAATGGAACATTCCAACATAAACAAAAACAACATGGCCGCCCTTTCCTCTGGCTTAAAGTTAACGTAAAAAGTTAGGGGCTGTGGTGAGATGTATAAACAGATGGTCTGTCAACTTCAGCAGTCCACTGTGCAGTTCGTCTCCAAATAAACAGGCCAGAGCCAAAAAGCAGAAAATAGGTTTTTATGGAGTTTAAAAAATCCAGTCTTTAAGAACAAGTTGTTCTCTAGTGTGTGCAATAAGAAGTTTTCGGGGTTCAGTTTGTAGATCCACCAGGTGTGAAAAAGAGATCTGGAATATTGTTTTTGGCCTTTAATTTTGTACTTTGGTAGCAGTATCAAGGTCTCTGGTTACCTTTGTGAGACAAGGAAAGAAAATGCAAAGCAGGAAAACAACATAAAACATTTTCACGTGTACCATTCAGAAAAATCATTTAGAGAGCTAATGAAAGACATATGAGTTTACGCCATTATAAACCGTGGGTATGAGAGAATACAGGAGGAAAACAGCAACAGACATGGTTACGGTAACAGAGACAATCAAATATGTCAACATTTATTTAACTATCACATTGCTCCAGCCTAAATTTATATCCATTAGATTTTTTAGCTATATTTTATAAAGGATATTATATTTCGACCAACCAACCAACATAGAAACATGTCAAAGAAATAAATGAACAAATCAAAACAAGGAAATTGGTTCTGTGTGACTCAGACTAACAGTCTGAAAATATTGATGTTGATTAAAAAAATTATTGACGCAAACAGTTATTTTAGTTTACATGAGTTCATTTCTGAAACTAAACTGCTAAGAATGTACAGATATAAAAAAATTTTGGAACAGGTTTGTACTTGTACACCCATTAATGCATCATCGCTGTCTGTTTTAATTTGTTCAACATTCATTATGGATGTTTTCATATTTTTGCCTTGAGAGAGCAAGTACACACACGCACACACATGCGGGCACATACATGTGTGCACGCACACACACACACACACACACACACACACACACACACAAACACCGGCGTTTTGACTAAGGAATCCCAGTAGTATGCATTATATCTGAATATAAACAGTTCAAACATGTTCTGTGATATTCTATATTAATTCTTGAAACATAAAACCTCTTTAACAATTATATAGAGTACAGCTATTTTCTTTCCAGGAATGAACTTCTGTAGAATGGTTTGTATTTCAGCCGTTTGATTTGGGGGTCCCCTGAGCCTCCTAAACTTACGTTTGACATGTCCTGCATGCCCTCAAAGTTGCACCCCTAGACAGCAAAGCACAGAAAATTGATGGTACCATTGGTGAACCTAAATAGCACTAGTACCAGCGCACATATGGAGTTGATACACTGTTTCCACGCAAGCATATGTTAACAGAAACATACTGAGTAAAGATGGAAGAAATGATGACAGGGGGAAGAAACGAGTTAAGAAAAACTGATGTGTGAATTTGATACCCATGCGCAGAACACACACGCACGCACACACACACACACACACACACACACGTACACACACGCGTCATATGGGCGGGGGAGGTACTGCCCAGGTTATTGTATATAATCATTGCATGCAACAAGCTGTGTGCATTGAGCTGAAGATATATTTGCTCTATTTTGAGTAAATATTGGTCTGGATTTTGGCCTAGCTTTTGAGCTTTGGCAAATATTGACCCTGAACATACAAGCTTTTATTAAAGGTGTCCATGAACTGTGCCACCGAAATTCAGGCTAGGGTCACTTACACACTAACCCAGTTAAGATAGGGGAATCCAGTTAGCCTCTTACTGGTCATTAAATTTGGGTTGAACGCAACAGTTTGGAAACATATGAGAAGACCGCCCTCTTCTGACAACAACAGGAAACTGCATGACACGGCATGTTTTGGAAAGAGATCAAACTGCTCCCTTATAGGTTCAGGGCAAATATGTACAGGTTCAGGATACTTTTCCAGCCAGTTTTCCCACTGCTTCAGATTTTTCAAAAACATAACATACACAGACATGATGCTATAGATAGTTTTGTTCCATTACTGGAAAAACAGTTCAGACAAATGTAATGTCCTGACCCAATAAGGCATCAATGCACCATAACTGATTAATTGAATGTAATACCTCTCATATACAAATCACAGTATGGGACCATTTAGCTCATCTACACTAAATCTCAGGAAAAAGGTATTTGAATAAATTGTAGCTCATTATTTTTGCATTAATTGCCTGTCACAATTAATTCTCCATAAAAGTGAACTCACTCTTTTGGTCAGGCTCTTGTAAACCGCTGTAGAGAATTTAAATAGTCATTTAAAGGGAGAGAAGTGGAAAGCACATTAACTGAATTTGTTTTCCCGTAAAACCTTTTTTCATATGCACTTCAGAAGAATGGGTGGGGACAAATACTGCACTGATATCTAGCAGATCACCAATTGTGCCTAATGAGACATTAAAATAAAACCCATCTACATTAAGACCAATTTTGGTCATTTTGTCCTAGGCAGGAGGGAGTGCACTAGACTAAATAAGTCAGATGGAAACTGACTGTACTCTTGTAGCACAAACAAGCCTGTCTCAGAACTACCACGAATTCACAAAGCACACTCATGGTATGTAAATGGCTATTTATAGTTATCAAGCGCTACTGTCCTCATTGCCAACAGTTGGTAGGTTAGGTGTCTTGCTCAGGACACTGACATGCCAGGGTCTTCTATCATCTGTGAAAGTCTATATAACGTGAGCCATAATGTCTGACAATTCTGGTGAACCAAACTGCAAATCATAGCCTTAAATACAAGCTGAAAATGTGCACTTTAATGTGAATTACTTGATCACAAATATAAAATTGTGGAGTACAGAGCCAAATCAAGAAAAAATAAATATATTTGTGTGTGTGTAGACATACATGTCACTTAATTTGAAGCCTAACATTGAAAAGTATGCCACATTGTATACTTAATAATAAAATAATTATAAAATAGATCGCAATTATGCAGCACCGTTCATCACGATCATGATCTCACTTTACAGTGAAGGAGAGAAACTCACTTCAAATACCCCCGATGTGTAGTGCTTCCCTGGGTGATAGACAGCTACCATTTCAACATACAAGCGAATTAAATGAGCTGTGTGCTTCAGTAATGCATTGCTACAGCTCCTCTTCTCATATCCGTCTCTAGAATATCAGTAAGAGCAGATATTATGATCCTAGCAGATAAAATCTTTTTTTTTTTGGATATACAAAGTATCATGTGCAAGGCTGCTATTCCCACCGGGTACTTAAAAGCATAGGGAGCATTTTTTACGTGCCCCGTGTGTTTGTGAAACTGGTTGCCATGGTATTTGTGTGGGTGAGGTCAGGGCTCTGCGGCGAACGCTTTAGTCCAGTGCTCAGCAGCAGGTGCTATCTGTTTGCTGTCCCCTCAGCCCACCCCCCACATTTTCTACACAGCACCATAGTAGAATAACCTCTCATACACACTTCTACTGTGTCAGACTACCACACTATGACTGATGCAATGTGTTAACCTAGAAGTGTACTGTTGGCCAGCATGCTTTTGCTGGCTGGTTTTAAAGTGCATGTCTTGCGAGAGCGCATGTTTAACTGCGCGTTGTGGGTTTTCTCGCAACCTCTGAGACCGAGTCGTCTTTCTGACCTATCTTATCGATCGCAACTCTTCCCATTGCGACATGAATAATGGACACTGGCCACTGGCCGATGGCCTTCTAAAATACCCCACCCAAGACTGCAGATTCCAGTTTTATCTGCTTTGATTGCTTGATCCACACTGTGAGCAGCTGCTGACATTTAACGGATAAACCCTGTTATCCCTCTCTCAGCGCCATCTGAGAAAGATGCTGACCTTGCTAGCATCTAAACATCGTCAGTGTTTTCATTCGTTGGTGGCAGAGGAGAATAACGTTATGCTTTACCTTTTTAGTTCCATGCACACATTGCCAATGGGGGTGCGGCAGTGTAGTATATTGGGTAAGGAACTGGGCTTAGTTGTAACCTAAAGGTCATAGGTTCAATTCCCAGGTTGGACACTGCCGTCATACCCTTGAGCAAGGTACTTAACCTGATTTGCTTCAGAATATATCCGGCTGTATAAATGGATGCAATGTAAATGCTATGTAAAAGTTGGCTAAGTCGCTCTGGATAAGAGCGCCTGCTAAATGCCTGTAATCCAATGTCAATCCAGTCGCCTTATGAAAATCAGGGCCTGTTGTGACTGGTAAGATATTTCATAATCTGTAGCTTCTTCTTTTCAGATCAGATCTACTTCAAATTTCACACATTCATCACTTTCAGCCCCCACATGACTTGTGTTGTTATAATGTCACAGGCCGGAGATACCCTGGCATCGCACACACGCGCATTTCCCATCACTGTATGAGGAGAACAGGAACTCTTTGTTACTTTTTAAAACAAGTTTCACTTCAGTACGGCGAACTTACAGGACGACAAGGCTTTGGCTGAAACTTTCCAAGGTTGTCGCAGAGAGGCGCAATAAAACCTGAAATGACACTCATTTTGATTTATAGCCCATCAGTGACCTGAAAGCTCCTGTAATCTGCCAAAATCTTATTGGCTGAAAAATAGACGCAACATCACAAAAAAGGACACTGCAGCTCTGTGTCATTAAAATAGGCGTGTTACAACGGAGGGTGTCTAAATGACGAAATGAGCGGAGCAATTTTTGTTTTAGGCTTTACATATGAATGGCTTATGTACTTTGAAGGGATGTGATCTTGTGCACACATTGTCAGGACGTTTGTTGTTATGGTCCGATGTATCACCTTGCTTGAGCAGAGCAATACACAGGGCATATATAACAGAACTCATTTCAAAAAGCTTCAGCACCATTCTGTCAAACTGATGTCCTCCTCTAGAGCAGGACTGAGATAAGTGAATGGTTTCAGGTGGAATAAACACCAGTGTGCACAAGGTAACCCAGAATCAACGAACACACAAATGTATCAGCATCTTTGGCATTACTCTGTTGTCTCCAGTGCAGCTACGACTGTGTCTGGTAATGAACACCTTGAGTGAATGTGCTTCCAGTCAGTTTGAAATAAACCTTAAACTAATTTCCCCCTGTGACCTGTTGGTCTAAAACCCACAAAGCAAACATGCCTTTCTTCATAAGTTATTACTGGGACTATATTATTGTACTGCCCCGTACTTTCTTAAGAATATATACATGTCTCATGGAGAACTCTTCAGCTCAATTTGAACTGAGGCATGTCCATTCTTAAGCATGCTATTCCTTAAACCAAATTAGCAGGAAATCAACTAGACTGCAAATTAAAAGGAAGGCTTATTGTAGCCGAGAAAAGCACATTCAACCACTGCCTCTCTTATCAGCAAGCTACCCTATGACTCCTGGAAGGTACTCCATGTCCTGCAGTACTCTGTCAGAAAAAGGGGGTACGGTAGGGGCCCGTTTTTGTTTGCTAAGGTACAATTACCACTAATTTTTAATCACTTGGCCTTATTTGTACCTTAGAACACTAATCTAAAAGGGTAAAGGGTACAATGGGTATTTCCTTGAGGGTACTGTCCCAGTTACAAGCCACTGAACCCCCATAGGTGCAATTCTTGCATTTTTTCTGACAGTGTAAACGTCTGACCTGGCTGTGGAAATCTTGACCATATAGAGGGATGCTGCAGAACTGAAAGCAAACAACAGGCTATTTTCCAATAGAAATAGTTCTGTCTGAGCACTTATGTTCAGGTAATTTCATTTAATTTGTGTTTTGACACCTCCATCCCTTTAATTATTCTACGTCAATTTATTAATGTCCATTTACTTTCGTGTTCTTGTTTTGAGGACCTTTTCATTTCCACCAAATTAAAAGATTTACATATTACTACAATCCATCCGGTCCAAACCAGGACATCTCTGGGAGGCACCATACATACCATGGCAATTGTCAATATTTACAGGCCTGGTCTCTTAATAGTGTGATTATGTGTGTGGCTGGTAATAAAAGGATTGGGTCTGTACAACCCATTTCATTTGGGAAAATGTTTTGCAAAACAATATATTCAAAAGACAACAGATATTTAAACCTGAGCTTTTTTTCTTTCTTTAAAACTAGCCTATTCTGCCCATATTTCGTTCCAATTTCCATGCATTTGGTCTGACTGGCAGACGGCCTAATTATGCATACAATTATATCAGTGTTGTGTGCACTGACCTCTGAAGGGTCTAGCAAACGAAACAAGAAACATGTTTGGCGGTTAAAAACATTAATGATGGCGCCATCAGTTTGAATACAGTTTTTCTATGGAAAATAACGAAAGCAAAGACCACTAAAAGAAATTACTCCACAAATTATAATTTACGTTTCCCTGAGTAGGCCTATAAAATATATCGTAAAAATGACTAATTTTACTTATCAAAACTTGTAAACTAGACGTACAAATACTGTGTTTTGCTCGCCATTCATAAAAATAGAAAATATTGACATTTGATGTCTCTGTTTTATGCATGACCCAATAAAAACGTACCGGGGAAGGGGAAAATGTAGCGGTGTGCAAAACTATCCCGATCAGAAAAACTGAAGCACAGAAATAGTGCGAAGTGAGTATTGCCCATCCACCAGCTACTGCACCACGCAAGCATTTGAGGCATGTTCTCTCGAGTTTAGCTGAGCTTCGCATATTGCAAGCATCCAACCCTGTTGTTCCGCTTCACTGCTAGCCCGCAGGAAGAAGGTCCGTCTGCTGTCTTTCGGGGTAATTGTCCAGCCGAAAGCACCGTCTCCCTCCGACACCTCTACCTCCGCACCTATGAGGTTAATAGTCTTCCGGGGACCCTAGTCAATATAAAATTTGTGTCAGATATTAAAATGATAAAGTGCCTGAAAACATTTACATCATCTATAGTTCCATTTGTTAGCTACGTCACAATTGCAACACTACTACGACTATTTATTTTCTGGATGGTTACGTAAACAGATGTAGCCGAAATGTAGTCTCCTGGCGCAAACCAGATAGCTAGCTACAGCTATCAAGTTAATAAAATGAACCAACATGTATAAACATCTCAGCATAACAAAAAATAACAATCAGTAAGTGGGCCAATGTTATATTTGAACCATTCTATAAAAGTCTATCATAGACTGTCTATGTCACTAAAGGCTCTAGGTAAGTTAACGTGTGTAGTCTACTCTAGATGTTTGTTTAGGCTTTACATTAACTGAACTGCGATCATCAGCAATCTAAAGCGTAGCTGGCGATCCATCGTATATCCTCACTTTTACAATTCACAATTATTATAAGTTAGCTTAATTTTAAGTTAATTTGTAATGTTGCGCTAATTTCCGTCCCACCTTTTTTGTGTCAGATAAGAACTGCAGGTTGCCATAGCGACGTAACAGCAATGTAATGGGGGGTCGCACGAGGTAATTATTCAACACAGTTACATAACCCGAAAATTAGCATTTTACACATTTTTTAATCGAAGTGCTGAGGATAAAATGTTCAGAGTTGCGGTGCTTGTCTACAAAACAAGGAAGGGAACTATAAGCTTGCTTTGTTGCCATGGAAACGTAATCATGTAACCTACAGTAGCTGCTGCAGTTGGCTACTCCGATTTTCAAGCACCTCACTGGACAGTGTATTTATTACTAGGCCTATTCTGTATGACAAACAAGGTGCTGTAATGTAACGATAATCCTGTATCTTACCTCTTCATTTTCACCATACAAGAGTTTTGTTTCTGTCACCTCAAACCACGCAGGCTTCCAAAGATACGTGAAATGTGTACGCTTTGATAACCATCCCTTTTTGTTCTCTTTTGTTTCTGTTGTATTTTCAACCAGACCGTTAGAGGTCGCAGATACCACAGCCATCATTACAGTTTGTAATGCCAGAAAAAAAAGATGGTAATAGGCATGCGCACCAACTATGCGAACGCTGCGGCGTCCAACAATACTATGGGGACTGTAGTTTATTTGTTCAAGACTGCCTTTACTTTAGCATGTGGAAAGAACATTACTAAACTACATAGCCCACAATCCATTTGTGCTATTCTTGTGTTATTGTAGGAGGGGGATCATTACAGCTGGAGGGATAATAAGATGCGCATGAACTAGCTGCGAACTGGCAGCGAGAAGAGGAAAGTTTTCCAAGAGGGGGGAAGGAGGAAATGAAACTTGGTGCTCGCCAAAGCTTACTCACTCTGGTGAATTTTATGCAGTGAAAAAACCATAGCACTACTCTGTTTCACAACAACGCTGTGAATCGACTCCTCGTGTTTTCTGTAAGGTTTTTCTGGAATTAGAACTTTGTGGAGCCCTCCACCAGGGAGACAAAACCGCCCTTTGGATGAAGGTAAATACTTTTCAAAGTGATGTTTTTATGTGTTAATAAAATAGAATTAAGTGAACGCTACATACATTACTGCGCATAATAAATGTTTGCAATGTCAGGAAGAAGAAAGAAGTTACCAAGATATAGTTATTATTTAAACATATTTGGCTAGTATACGGGAATTAAACGAGTTTCACGAAGTCCGCTATCCACTTAGAAGTGGGAGGGTCCAGATGTGAAAGTTGTGGCTCCAGATGTGTAACATTTGAAAAGTGCATAGCCACGCTGTGCCATTATCTTTGCATTGACTGTTTGCAGTAATGAATCTGCAATTATAGCGGTTCTATCCTTTATTGTTGTGTGTTTGCAATTACAACTTTTGTAATCGTAGACAACGTTGATGTTATTTTTATTACAGGGTATCGTAACTCTTAGTCTGTTAGAACTGGTCAGTAGTCTCATTTCATTATAAATATTGATTAATTCCCTATTAGATACTATGGAGTTGTCATGTAGCCTATTTTATAAACCATGAAATCGCTTGTTCAAGAGCTACGGTGTTGGCTCCACTTAAGAAGAACGGGGCAAGAAAGGTGTAGCTAATGCCTAGAATTAATAGGCTAATTCGACTAGCCTATTCTGTTCTTCAAATTATTTCATGCATTTTGAAATGAAAGAAATGTGGGCAATGACAAAAACGCTTCTCTGCCGAAGTAGTATTGCCCGATTTAGTAAAGCCAGCTTTAAATGTAGCCTATTTGATTAAAGCAGACATTCCGCGTTATTATAGTAAGCTGCAATAATCCGCCATCTGAAAATATTTGAAAATAGGGTAAATGTGTCTGTCCTCTGATCTCACATTTTGCGCTCTTTATTTCTGCAATCCCGATCTATGATATTTTGCCTGTTTATGACGGACTGTATTCAACTAATTACCGTAATCAATAAAATAGGCTATAGTTATATATCGTGCAAAATAGTGTGTTGCTGTTGGCTATTATTTGAAGTGTAGACTATGCATTGTTAAATAGGTTGGATTGGAAGGCTATGATCAACATAAGCAATGTGGTGAACGGGTGCGAAACATTCATGAGCCACTGTGCAACCTGTTGCGTAGGTCAACACATTCATCGTAACGAGCTGTCTGACAGTTGATTTGTGTCCATATTAGGGTTTTGCTTTTTTCGTTTCTAGATTTCCGGTGGTTGACAGACAGGACGTCGGACAAGAACAGGCAACGACGGAGGAAAATGCCCGTCCACCAGTAATCCTCTTGGACTGGGACAGCCCTGTTGAATGTGGCGTAACCCAGAGTTTGGACAGGACTTTGGTCAGCGCTTAACCGAACTGCAACAGTTAGCAAGGATGTTGTCGGAAACAACAGACCTATCTCAGTGACTTGAGTTAAAACTCATACATTTTGTTTGTGCAGTCTTATGGAACAGTACAACATTAAGTGCTTGGAAAACTCAATGTCTGCATTTCTTGAATATTTTATTTAAATGGATAAATAGGAAAACAATATATGGACGATAACGCAGCTACTGAAATTGATTTTTAACCGATGACTGTTTCATCAGTGAAGCTCCAACAGTCTGAACAAACATGCAGGATCTACCGAAGTGTTGTTCTTGAACATTTTTAGAGCTGTTGGGTTTCTGAACATTTCAAACCGTACACAGTTTTCTTTTTTGATACATAAGAGGAAGAAAGCCAATGTCTACCGGCAGCAGCCCGTCTCCTCCGTCCTTACCAAGAGTTTCCCCCCTCTCTCAGCATCCTGCTGCTCCGCCAACTCCTTCGCCGTCCCCCAGCCCGCCGGCGCCGCTGTATAGTCGCCTTTCGAACGGGAGTGCGAGCGCTCCAAGCCCTACCAACTCCCGTGGCTCTTTCCACGGAGTGTCATTCCTTCTTCAGATTGGCCTGACCAGGGAAACGGTGAACCTCGAGGCGAATGATCTGTCCCTTTCTGCAGTTAAAGACCTGGTCTGTTCAATAGTCGACCAAAAGGTAATTAACCTTTTCCTGTCAGTAGTGATCGCTTTTTTGTTGTTGTTCTGATTACAGTACATTTTAGATTTTAGTGGTTGGTATAGTGACCATATATCCACCTGTATTTGCATGGAAATGTTCCCTAATTCAATTTAGAACTGAGAAAACGTATATTTTCATATACTTGAAAAGATGTTTGGCTACTTATTATCTTATGAACTTTTGAGTTGCCAATTTTTAACTTGCCTTAGAATTCCAGCTCAAATTATTGCTGATTGATGAATGATGAGTGAAAATTCATATCGGTTTTTATCTTTTATGTTTTGAAATGTTTTTGAAATTGTTGCAGACAAAAACAGATTTTAGTTCAAAGAGGGGTTATTTTTGTGTTACATTCTGATGAATATAACGTGTACGTTTTTAAACATAATGTAAATAACAGTCCACAGTGCTACATCTTATTCAGTCTTTAATATATAGAATGTGCGTTTAAGGCTCAAAAATTCCTGGTTGAGGCCATGCCATTGAAAAGTAGTTACGTGATGACATTTTTGACTGGCAAGCACAGGCCACTCAGCATTTATTTGTTCAGAACAGATAGTAGAGAAATCGTTGGCCTGGTGGAAAATTAGCATTTCTTTGTTGGAAAGAAACCCGGGGTTGTTTTGATGTTAAAAGAAGGAAGCGAAGAAACGGTTGCAGTTCGTTCCACGGCAGCGCTTTGAGTTGCAGATGGTTGCGGTTTTGCATCTCCCTGTTATCTGCCGCTTTGTTCCTTGCCGTGAAGGTGGCACCTGCATTTTGAAAGAGTCAAATCAGTGAAGTTCAACAGCAGTGGAGGTGGAAGGAGACTATTGACCCCATCCTAACTGCTGTGTTAGGAAGGAGCACAGTCTATTAACAGATGGAGTTCTCAACCACATCCCCCTGCTTCTTCCCATGTGCACCCATGCACGCACACACACACACACACGCTCACACGCACACACACATGTCCTTTACTGTTAAGACTGCTGAACCAGGACGTTACATAACAAGGTCCCATTTGTGTCGTTCTTTTAGCTGTGTACGGCATTGCCTTACCATATGTTCTCACGTTCAAGCAAATAGATGCAATGTCGATGAGAGAATGTGATCCGTCTGGCCAGTTGGTTTGGCCAGGCATTATCTGCAAGCCACAGTGGAAGTATGAGGTTGCACTGGGCTGGTTCTGATAACAGTTATGTTATGTTTGTGCATTTTCTTCTTCATCGCTGAAGTTTTTCCTCAAAGTTTAGTTGTGTGGACCTTATTTTAGAGCCTTCCATCCTTGCTTTTGCCCTTTTTTTGTATTTTGTGTTATATTTCCCTGTGTTTGTTTGTGCAGAATGTAAAAAAAGGTCATTCAGATTGTTCGCAAAAAAGAGAGGCAAGTGTGTGGTGGGATTAGAGCTCGCCCTCATCTTGTTCAATTACATTGGGTGTTCCAAATGCAATTTATCTGATGGGCATGAACGCCTGCTTTGCAGATTGACTATTTGGAATGAGCATGGGAAACCAACCGATATTTGGGACTGAAATCGTAATAGTAATCCAAAAAACATTATACAAACAATTACTCTTCAATATGTTATTGCATTTACCTCTGTTTAACTGCGTTTCATTTGTATTGAGTCAATTTTCCTCTTTAAAATACTTTTTTTATGGGAAGAATCACATGAAACCAATTATTCCTTATGTTTGACCCCTTTATGTTCCGCATCTGAAAGGAAACGATTGCCGTGAAGGTCTGAATTGTGGAACACATTAGTCTTGGCCGCGTGTAAGCAACCCTAGAAACGGTAGTGACGCTCGTCCGGTGGCTGAGAGAGAGAGAGAGACCGGTTCCCCCAAAGTAATGACATTACATTCGTTTTGCCGGTAGAATGACAAAAGGGCAATAATAAGCAAAGTGGTCTCTGGCCTTGAACAGTGGTGTTCTGTTCCGTTCTCATTTTGAATGTAATTGCTTACGGGCTCTTTTCATGGTGCACTATCGCAGTACATTTAACCAGGCATGTACAAATGGGGAGGCCAGAAGGGTTTCAGACTGCAAGACCTTTTTTGCTTTGATGACCCAAGTGCCCCTCTTAGATAATTATTATTATGTTTATATTTTTATTGCTGTTTTCCCAGAATCAAATGATCACCATCAGCGATCAATGATTTATGTTCCCCCATCCTTTTTATTCGGTTGAAACCGTGCGCTTGGGGAAGCTACTGCACTTTCTGTAGGCACGAGACTACGGGAAATCGAGGCCCGTTCACACACGCTTTTGTATGGCCATATTGAGGATGGGCTTGGTGACTGACTGAAAGTAATGTTAATCAATTAAGCTTCAATAAAAAAAATAAAATAATAATTTTTAGTACTCTGCATCTGTCCTGTGCTGAGTGAGTTTGCTGATATTAATCAATAAGCATACTTTAACTTAGAAGTGAATTGAGTTTGTTTCTACATGACATATTACAAATGAATTTTAAAAATCTAATTCATTGTTCTATATTGCCTTAAACTTAGTATCCAGTTGCTTCACTCTGTATTGCAATGCCTTCAAAGGGAAGGCAGAAAAACAGAGAGGGAGCTGGAGGAGGCAGCTAGCGGCAGTGTCACGTAAAGCAATTGGATCCGGCCATGTAGCAGCAGGTGCTTGTCAGCCATTTTGGTCTGCATATTACATTGTAATATGCAAGTGTAAAAATATCCCCAAAATAAGTCTGCTTGAGGTTTGTTGAAAAGCTAGTGTTTTCCGTCCCAGGCCTTTAGAATTGAACGAGGGCTGAATGTCTTCACAAATGTGAAAACTAAATTCAAGTTAAGGGAACAACCACATAAGTATCGGTGCCTGTTTGTATTGTACCAGTGCTGTTGCATACTTTTATAAAGCTTTAATAAAGCAGAAATAACGGACATAATAGCACACACGTGAAACATTTATAATGTATGACTGATTGTGAGTGAAACAGGAATTCGCCCTTTTCCTTCAATCCCCCTGCCCATCAATAGTCTGTTCACAACCCTGCATTCAACATCTTTTGTTTTATCTCTCAGTTCCAATCAGGTTATCAGGACTGAATTTGTATTGGAACCAGGTGTTATGGTCAGATGAGGTCAAAATTGAGCTTTTTGGCCAGGCACACCAGTGGCGGGTTTGTCATCGGAAGAAGCAGGCCTATGTTGAAAAGGCACTCATAGCTAGGGTGAAATGTGGTGGTGGATCTTTGAGTTAATATGGGGTTGTTTTGCCTCTATGGGTCCTGGGGTCCTGTGGCCCCCCCAGGGAGCTCAAACGCAAGTGGATCTTTATGCAATGACCCCAAGCATACCTCAAATTAACCAAGAAATACTAACTGACCACAAAGTTACTGTTTTACAGTGACCACCTCAGTCTCCAGACTTGAACCAACCAATTTGAATTGAAGAGGGCAGTCCAGTGCAGACAAGTATCTGAATAATCTTTAAAGATCCTATATGGGGGAATAGTCACAAATTCCCCCACAAATATGTTCACCAAACTATATAAAACATAGAAGATGATTCCACGGTTTCATCCTTCTGAAGGGAGAGTGCACAAGGTACTGAAAACATCGGTGCAAATAATTTTGATGCTAGTCTTTCTGGGTAATAAAATTATTGCTTTTTCTCTGAGCAGTCGGATTAGTATAAAAGAATGCAAACTTACAATAAGCTTACCTGTGCTATTATGAATTCTTTCTGCTCATCTTTATCAAGGGTGTCAAACATGCACAGGCCACCGTGTATGAGGTTATCAACAGATAGACTGACAGTGTTTGTGCACTATATGTGATCTCCTATTCTCAATGTCTTTATAATGTATTGCTGCAGTAACATAGGCTTGGTGAAGGAAAATGAAGTGTTGGGCAACTCTTGCTTGTACAGAACACCTGGATTTCTTTGTGCCTTGTTGAAAGCCTGTTTATACTGCACCTGATGTTCACCATTGTATTGTGACGCTGAATCTTCCTTTATTAATTACAATGGTCTCTCCGTGAACTAGAATGAATGATTGTTTTTTTGACAGATACCACAAAGCCATGACATTTGAATAACATCTGAGTATTTTTTTGTCATTTTGGTAAATTACAAGGCAGTTGGAGTTTGTGTGTGTGTGTGTGTGTGTTTGTTTGTGTATGTGAGTGGTATTATATACTGTGTTTTCACTGTGTTTGAATGACACAGGTAAAGTAGGCACATGCTCATTCTTAAAAGTAGAGTAAACCATGGCAACATTGGCCTAGTCTTGAGGAGTCAGCGATTCAGTTCAGGTGGGATGAGGGGCCGTCCCCAAGATGCCCTAGGAGATTTGGGGGGGAGGTCCCCTCCTCTTCAGGCCGTCTGTCCCGCCCCCCCCACCCACCTTCTGTTCCCATAGTGCCCGAAACCGTCTTTAGCGCGCGTGTAGGCTGTTTTACGAAACCACTTGAACATCCATGTGATAGTTCACCTTAGTGACAAGAGATTTTCTTCACAAAGAGATAATGATTTTTAAAAATCGTTCCTTTTTGCTGGGTAAAAAAATGTGCATGAATATTGCAGGTGAGGATTTTGCTTGCAGATTAAAAGAAGAGAACAAGTCAGCGGTAATCGTTACATAAGCTGATGGTAAACAAACGGGGCGATTAGATATTTTTTGTGAGAAGAGGCTCGCAGTGTGATCGAGCGTCAGACGTGCAGTGGCTCCCGTTGGAGTTCGCTGGTCAACGGCTCGCCTCGCTGCACGCGATAAAAATATTTTTAATCATTTGCGTCATTATCTGGGGGCAAATAACGAGATGGCGGAAACATGCGGGGCTGAAAGGTAGCGGCTTTCGCTACTGATTAAAAAAACACATTCTTATGCCATCAGGCTGACCGGTAATTGTTCTGAGCGGTAATAGGTGAGAACGTCCTGGAGGATGTGTTCTGTGGCGCGTGAAGGAGGAAGGAAGAGAGCCTTGTCATGTTATGCATGACCCAACGTCTGTGCAACCTCTGCACGATTTTTGAATTTGTATCACACGCTCATTTTGTTAATGTTAAATCCATTCAAAGTTAGTATTTACAACAGTAGTAATTTTCATAATTAAAAATAAATTGTAGCATGACTTTAGTTTGCAGTTGTAAAAATGAGCAGGAATGTACAGCGAATTGAAAATTAAGGTTAAAATAGAGAAAAGTTGGATAGCTCAGTAGAAAAGCTAAAATAGAAAATAAAAATGTAGAACTGCAAGTTTTCAATATTTTGAGGGAACTGAAGCCATTTTCCAGCCCTCATAGCAAAGGTATATGGTGTGAGCAGGCAGCCTCTCAGAATACACACAAAGCAGTCCTCCAGTACATAGCTATACTGCATCTCAACTTGGAGCAAAGTCATAGTATTATTCCTTTACAGATACATGTTTTTTTAAATTTTATTTATGGAAGTATCCACGGCACCCCCAAGCCTGGCCTATTAATCTTTAAAGTCGTTGCCACTTCGTGACCCCTGACGGTGTAAAGTTTCAGGAAGCCGACGTTAAGCGGCTGTGAATAATGCAACATGTTGTGTTTAGCCTTAAAGCGCCACGGTGAGACTTTGCCGTTTGCCGGTGTGCGTTCTCAGCGTGACCCAGCTGTGCTCTCATGCATAGGGGAAGGTGATTGGCCTGGTGGTTCAGGAAGTGACAGGAGAACTGCGGGTTCAAATCCCGGATCTTATGTTGCTCTTGTACTTCTGTGCACTTGTGTGTCTTTTGTTTACTTTACTTTTTTTCCTCAGTATGTATTATCTTTATCTCAATTCCAAACAGTGTAAACAATATTTATGGCTAATGGCGGCCATTTACCTCTGCTAGGTCACATTTTTTCATGTTTACTTTACAGTAAAAAATTAACCATTTAAATAGATAACATGTGTAGTAAGTTCTAAATAAACTATAAATTGCCCATGCTAAGATGCAAGATTATCTAAAATAACGAATTAAGAATATTTACATAAATATTTTTTAAATGTAAACTTCATGGCTTCGTACAGTAAAATGCTTGCATTTTGGTTTTACTGTCAGCTAATATGATAATGTCTTTATCCTTGTTTGGCTGCTGGTTTTTTCTCTCGTCTGAAACAGGTGGTGTCTGTCGCTTTTAACTAAAGGAATGCAGATTGCGCAGGCCTTCTGGTGAATATGCAGAGCTTTAAAGATTATTTTCGTATTAATGTCTGACAAAATGCACTTTGCCCTAATAAATCGGATGTTCCGGAAAATTATTAAACCATTTTGCCATGGCTGCTGTTAAATTGTTTGTCAAGTTAATCAAGTAAGTAATAACATGGATGGAGGTTCCATGGAGGCTATCGTCTCAGTGAGAATTGATAAATGATATATAAGCTCTAACCACTATTTAGTCGTGACTCAGGACTACTGAAATTACATCCTGCTAGTTTAGATTATCACCTTTGCGAGCTCATTTGTCAATGACTAGGCCTATAATATTAGACGAATGGAGACCAGCTTCATTACCAGTTATTTGTCCATCCAGCACCCGGTCTTCCAGTTGTCTTTATGTTCTGTGACTTTGTTCAATATTTTCATCCATTTCTCATGGGAGGGAGACTTCAGCCCCTTAATTTTGAAATGATAAAAAGTTAATCACAAGTGACAAGTGCAGAACCTGCACTGGCATTATAAGAATTTGAATTATGGTTTGCATGTCAAGAATTTGAACAATGTTGAAAAACAGTGCAGTGAGTTTTCTCAGGCACAATATCTGATAATATCTCCTTTGTAGGATGGCAGTGTTTTTCCTGTTTTCACGTTACGAATTTGGTGTTCTGGCTCTCGTTGGAGAAAGCAAACGAAGGGGAACGTTTTTCCGGACAATTCTCCATTGTCTTCTGTCTGTCAAAAGGCTATTTCTCCTCATATCTGCTTGAAGATTAATGACAAAGTCTGAGTTTGTGGGATTGGGGAAAGCTGGATTTAGCCTTTCAGATTGTATTGCAGGAGAAATTCATGCAAGGCTTTGAGATATAGTAATACTGGGATTTGCTGTTTGTCCCCTGAATTGACCCTATCATTGAGTTGAAAATGGATGGGTAATAAATGAATGGTGTGCGCTAATACACCGGTCTGCGATCCTGCTCTTTCGTGGATTTGAGCTGTTTGTTCCTGGAGCGCTAAGGACGTGGCACAGCTCTCGCAAAGCTGCCCGCCTCGCCTCGCGTTTGGCGTACGTTGAATCAAAGACCGAACATCTGGACGGTGGACGCGGTGCAGAACGCGGTTCCTCGTCCGTCGTTTTTTCGGGGAAGAGACCGTCTTCACACACCATTTGCCTGGGAAAGCAAAGCCTGACAGCATTGTCGGTTTAAAGAATAAATAAATAAAGGCCTCGCTCTTTGTTGCCCAGGCATTCCCCCTCTCTCTCGCCGCTTGTGAGAGTCTCTGCTTGGCAGGCAAAAGAGCCTCAGAAGCACTGGAGCAGAATGGGCAGGCGGAGCGTTTAACGTTTGTGTCAATAACTCCTGCTACGCTGTACCGTTGGACCCTGCCTTGTTGTTTTTTGGATGAGAGAAGTGCCTCGGGGTATTGCACGTTCTGCGTCTTTACAAATTGATCCCCGCTCTTCAAAGAGTTACAGGGCTGTTTTTGTGATAGGAGAGTAATCTTGGCAGGCAGAAGTCAAGTGCGGCAAAATGTTTGTCTCATATGAATGGCTTTCAGCACATTGTCATCTGCGCGATTAGCCGCATATGTATGCCATACGTCAAAGTTTACATGTATGTTCTTATAAATGTATTTCCCATATGTTTCAAAGTCCTGACTGGTTTTCCTTTTTTTGCTACCATGCCATTGCTAAGCTACAGCACTGGAATGCTACACACTTATCAATGGTTCCGTCTCCTAAGGTTCAAATACCATGATTCCTTTTCATTTTCTTTTTAGCGGTTGTAGAAGACCTCTTAAAACGTTCGGAGAAAATGTTAATGTTTTATGTTCAAGGGCTGTTTCGTGTGAAGCCCTGGCAGCCTTTGTGAAACGGGACAAACGCTAACTTCTTCCTCAGTGAATAACTGTACTCTGTGGCGCTCGGATAGCGCTGGCTTGCGGACTCTTTATTGGACAATGGAGAGTCATAATCACATTCCTGTGGAATGTGTTAAGCTTTTAGTGCTCGGATTCCAAGATGAATGTTCGGTTGCGTAACATCTCCAGACCTGGATAATGGATAAAAGATTCGGTGGGAGGGCTCGGAGGATGTCTGAAATCCCCTGCTATTCAGAAAATGTAATGCAAACCTTGTGTTCTGCTGGACACTACAGTTTCTCTGAGAAATATGCCCCGTTTAAATTGGCTAACTGTTTATGACGGTTGTTTTGCAATACAAAAAGTCAGTGATACATAATATTGAATGAATGATGTTTGTAACAGAGGGGAAAAGAACACATTTTACAGTTTTAAGGGATGGAATTTCAATCTGTCACATGTCTTTCATTCTAAATGAGTACAAATATAACATATTCCAGTAACATTATTACCACACGGACATAGCTGCTTTAGAAATGGAACAGTGGCCATTTCACTGTGTATTCTGTGATGTAAATGAGAATGCCTGTTCGTGCATATTTTGATATCCAAACACTGGGAAATAATACCTCAGAATCACAAGGGTCTTTTGCTCACTGTTTGCATCTACATTGTGTCCTTTTCCTGTGACCGTTATCATTTCTGTTCACAATTAAATAAGAATTGTTTGCCATAACCAATATTCCATTTGCACACAAAAGCACAAGCAAAATCGACGTAGCGCCAATTGTTTCTGAATGTGAAAATGGCTTTTTTTCCCCAGTTCCCTTCTTCAAAGAGGACTTCCTATTATTCAGTGCCCTGTCCTCCAGTATTTGTGGAATGGAGGAAAATTAGGTTTGTTTTCTGCATTGTTCGGGCCAGCCGGAGCTGGGTGTAACGTTTGCATTGTGCAGGTTGTGCAAAGGGCAGGGACCAAGTGTGAAAACTCCCATCTTCTTCTGTGGTTACTGGGCATCGGGAGGACTGGAGAATACACAATGGGAGTCCTCCCATTGTAAAAAAAAAGAACAAAACATTTTTAAACATTTGGGTGTTTTTAATATGGAAAGAAAAGTATTAATACCTGATTGAATGTCAAAGGCCTTGAATGTTGAAGGCCTTTAAAAGGGGCATGTGGAGAACACTGCCCTTGATTCATTCTACATGAATCTACATTTTTATACACAAACAGCTTTGCAAGTTGTGCAATCACTCAAATTAACTTGGGGGGAAGAAACCAACATTTACCTTATTTGTAAGTCTTAGTCAAGGAATAATGTTGACTGAATCCAGACTTGTGTACATCTTTTGTATTCTTAAAGGAAGCCTTTGTTGGCAAGAATACGGTAAGGTATTTCTGCTTCAGTGAATCATGTCTCAAAAACGATAGAAGCTACAAAATTAAAATACCTCATTTAAAAATGTCCTCATAGCGCAATACAGCATCATATTTGGCAATAGCAGCCGTGTGTGGGTACTGTTTTTCCTTACCGTAAAGACCGTGAATGTGAAATTAAGAACCTGTAGTGGGTCACGGCAGACCGTGCCCGATTTCACACGGAATGACCCGCTCTCTCCCCTCCCCTGCATTCCGCTCTGGTTAAAGATTTTCCGGAGCGGTGAACCCAGACCTCCGTCTCCTTTCCGTCTTCTTCCACTGGGCGCAGCACTCTTCAAAACAGCCGCGTTAAGGCGCGCTACTCTTCTGAAACAAACAAACAAACCCTAGCTAAGTGTTTGGGCTCGTGTGTGGCCCCAATATGTATGGAGGGGCCCTTCATGGTTCACCTGAATGGTGTGCACATGGCACAGCCATCCAAGCAATCCAGGTTTAGCATTTCAAAAACTTTCAGTATTTTACATACTTATGCATATGGAGAATTTTAAATGTATTTACAGCTCTGTGTCCTGACAAGTGCGATCTGAAAATATTTTTTGTCTCTCCTCGACCAACAGTTTCCACAAAGACTTTTCGACAGAGAGAATGTACCCAGGAAATACTGTGACGATAACCGTTCTCCCTTACTGAAATTTGCGAATGCAGCTTGTTGCTATGTTACGAGTCCATGTTCAAGCATTCATCGCTGCTGAGATCATCATCAGCAAATGATTTTACAGTGTGCTGTATCGCGTTTTCGGCAGTCTGTTCTTGCGCCGCACATAAAACTAATAAATGAACTAATGTACATTTATCTTGTTGAAATATGGGCCTGGAAATTATGGGATCGCATACTCCGGCGCTCAAGGCTGGGTGACTACATTCCTAGAGTGCTAGAAGCCTTCAGGATTGAAGGTTTCCTTTTGATTAGCCTCTGATTCATGCCTGAAGTACACAAATTAGGTTAAGTGCTGACTAAGCTAAGAGGAAGAGCGGTGGACCATGTTGCCCCCGTGGCTTACGGCTGTCTGTTGCTGATATAGACAGGAAGGCAGCCGCTTCAGAATGAAGCAAGTCGCTCTGTTTGGGGTGGGCGGAAGGGGGGGGGGGGGTGTAAGCTGAATGAAAAATGAACCTGCTGAATGCTAACTAAATGTTAATGGTTGACCTACGCATGCAAACTGGGGCACTGTATTGAAGGTAAACATACAAAAGGTTTGTTTGACAAAACGATCATTTCCTGTTTGCAGACACCTTCCTATCCCGTTCAGCGAGCTTGTTGAGTATGCAGTTTGGAGGCCTGGAGAAAACGTCTTTTCATATGTGACCTCATAACTTGCTTTTTTCAACCTCATCATATTGGCCTAATCACATTGCTATACCCTTACTCTGAATTAGGCTGTAATAACAATATCTTTAAATTACTTGTACTTGTACTTTAGTTTACTTGTAATACCAGTAGTTTACTTGTACTTGCAACAGATTGTGTGCCTTTGTTCATGAAAGAATGTTCTGTATATCATTCCATGTAGAATGACCTAGAATGACCACATGTCTGCTCATAAAGGTATTATTGTCCCTCATCTTGTGAAACAATATATTTTTGATTAATCACTTTATACAGAGTGCACACGAACTGCCCGGCTTGTATCGTGCAGACAGATGGCACTCTGTTTATATTGCGGTGATATAAAAGCACATGATTTAGTCAGGGCACATGCAACCTCAGTCAGTAGTTCTTATCAGACCAGTGGAGCCCTGAGATGTTTGATAGCTCTCCAGTATGTGGTGAGGTCATTGAGATGAGGCAATAGGAAATGCAGACTGTTGCGCATGTTTCCAGACTATCTTAAAGATCTCCCAGCTGAAGACTCCAGCCTTCTCTTGAATTCAAGCCAAGCTGACAGTAATATGACAATAGCGCTGTTGAAAGTTTGATATGTGTATGTTTCTGCTTTGTAATCAGAATTATAGATTTGTGTGTCTTAACTACTGCTTGTATTTTTTCCATAGATTGCGTTGTTGCCGTTCTCGTTGTGTTAGTGTTAATCAGTTTAACCTTCAGCGTCCAAGTTGAACTATGCGGTTGTTCCCTGCACTTGGACCGGTACTTCTCTCTAGGGGTTTCGTCATACTTGTTCCTGGTTATGGTTATACACTTTGTTGTACGTCGCTCTGGATAAGAGCGTCTGCCAAATGCCTGTAATGTAATGTAATGTGTGTTAATTCGTCATTGAGGACCACACAGCCTAAAATACAGCTGTTTTGGAATGAGCTCATGGTTTTTTGTTGTTTTTTTGCCAGTTTAATATATAATTTAGTAGTTGTGTAATGTTTCACAAAATTCCTGAGCCAGTTCGATACAATATAGTGGTTTCACGATTTGATACATTTTTGATGTACTGAAAATGAGAAGGATTGCCTGAGAATGTGCCTTACATTTACATGTTCAATTTATTTATGCAATATTGAAACTCGGTAATGAAAATGACCTACATTCGACATACAGTCCATATTTGATTCATAGGTGGCAAGTACACTAACCTGTTTGTAGAATAAATGGTATATGCCGCATGACCTGTGAGTAGAATACAATGTGCACTGTAACTTTTCACTGGAATACAGTGTGTGCACTGTGACTTTTCACTGGAATACAGTGTGTGCACTGTGACCTGTCAGTAGAATATACTGTGTGCACTGTCACCTGTCAGTGGAATACAGTGTGTGCACTGTGACCTGTCAGTGGAATAGGCAGTGCATACACTGCAACCTGTTAATGGAATATTTAATGGGTTCACTGCAACCTGTCAGCGGAATAAGCACTAGGTGTGAAAGCTCCATACAGAGAATCCTTTTAACTATTCCACCCTGGTCAATCTAGTGACCTAATCTCCAGCCTGATTTGAGATGTTCATGACTTCTTCTCCATGAGAAACGCTTCCTCTACCCAGAAGTCTTCGTGTTGAGCTCTCGGGTCCGAGTCTTTCTGGGTTTTGCAGTCAAATGGAAAAGGACACACTTTTAAAACGAAGCATGAGTGGAGTGATGTCATCAAAGCTTCAATCATTAGTCTGCACCTTGTGTAATACATGCCTGCAGAACAACTTAATACTCTATGCAGCAATGAAATGGGTTGCAATTATGGTATGAAATGAAGGTTGGATATTTTTGCTTTCTCCTGTGTTGATGTAGGTCTCAGGTTTTATTGTGTATTTTGGGCTACTAAATGAAGATATTGTAAAAAGGTAATGACTCTTGCTCTCTCTCTTGCTCTCTTTCTGTCGAGGGCATGATTAAGCTCGTAGAGGAGGGAGATTTTCAGCTCTTTGGCACAAGCATTGGAAAAAAACGGTAAACATGTCCTCAAAAGGCATTTTTATGGCCTTCTACCTGACTTGTAGCCCCAGGGATATTTGCTCTCCTGCACCTCCCCAGATTGAACACAGCTGGGGCGGTGTTACCTGCACACGTCTCCTAACCAGGCAGTCCGCGCTCTATTTGAGGCTAATTCTAAGCGAGCTCCAATCTTTTCTCTCCATTGTTACCGTCCCACACTTTAAGGCCTTATTCGTCAATGTCAGTGGCACTGATGACGCACTCATTTTTTTGTAACGCGAGTTAGACGTTACGAACTTTGACACGCTCGTTTTTTCGTATTAGTCAGACGTTAATAGTTCTAACGACCGTCTCATTTGTCGGCACCGTTAAATAGCTCTGGTGCACTTTTTTCGTATTTGATAGGTGGCTACAAATAGGTTTAATGAGACTTATTTTATTGTGGTAGGCAGACGGATGTTAACAGCACAGATGACGCACTCATTTTTTGAAATATTATTTGAATAGCCGTTCGGGCCAGGATTTATCGTGAGGGGAGAGAAGAGAAGCGAAGAGAAGGAGAGAAAAAGGAGCTGGATACTGCTTAGTAACTGTGGCCTTGGCTTTATCATTCTCCTGCAGGTTCACGTCAGGGATAATTGTCAACTTGTTAAATGTTTCTATGGTAACGGAGGCCCGGTGACAGGTACTGCGCGGAGGACCTGAGGGAGAGGAGAGAGGAGAGAGAGGGGGAGAGACTGAATGAATACTGTACTGTGCCATTCTGCCCTAAACTCCCACTGAAAAGCTCAGGAAACCCCCCCTGCCCCACCCCCCTACACCCCCCGGCCCCCACCGCTCCCTTCCCAAGCCTGGACAGCTCCCGTGGAGCAGCAGTGCTGTATATTTTACCCCGAGGATCATCTCTGTTCAGCAGAGCGAGTGAGGCCCGTGGTGTACTTTCACTCAAAAGACATTTCCTGGCGAACCGTGCTCGTTCCAGGAAAAGTGTGAGTAAAGAAAGAAACCACTTCACTAGCTGTGAAATTGCAGGTTGTAAATCATTTTATGATGCTCGCCGAGTTTCATAACTGCAAAACTAGGTTTCTGTCGGAGTCCCTGAATGTAATTTGCTCACGTTTCGTTTTTATTTATTTTTTGCTCGTCCAAAATTTGTAAGAAAGCGGAATGGAAATTTTCGGGGTTCTGGAGTCACGTGATGGAGAGCCTGCCAGCCCTGCGAGCCTCCCTGTGCCGTCGCGCGTTCGTCCCGCGGTTCGCTTCGGTCGAAACGAACTGCGGGACAGAGCGAGCGGCGGCGGGAGTTAGAGCGGAAAGAACGAACGCAACGCTTTTAGAGCCGGTTGGTTTTTTTGTTTTATTCTTTGGACCGCTGAGCGCCCGGCGGCTGCTCTTTGCGATCCGGAGCGCCGGGCCGGCCCGCTCTCTCCCGGCCCTCTCTCCCGGCGGCGTGCGCGGAAATGGACGGCCGCCCCCCCGTTCCGAGCGCGTGGCCGGGGGTTGCGCGGGGGGGGACTAATCCCGCGGCGAGCGAACGGGGCGGTTGCGTAAGTCCCCGTTATTACCGGCCGAGCCGGTTCCGCTCGGATCGAGGTGATTACGCTGGAGCGCCCGCAGCAGAAGCGATTACTCCTGAGTCGACTGTCATTTTGCAAATGGAGCCATCCTTAAAAGCGTTTTTTTTTGCCTGTCGCTAATTCTGTTAGCGGTGGCGGCGGATTACCCGCCGCTGCAGCCTGGGTGCGGCGACGCTCAGGTGAAGGAGCGTGCGGTTGTTGTTACCGGCACGGGGAGGTACACCGATTGCAGGTAGCAAAACGGGGGGAAAGGGAGGATTTCGGTTTGAAACGGGGCCGGCAGTCGCAGCGTTTATCTGGCAAACCGTGCGTTGGCGAGCTCCCGATAACAACAAATGTTGTCTTTGACTGCCCGCCCGACCGCCCTGACCTGAGCCGGTGTTTGCCAAAGCTCCGGCTGCTCTTTGCTTTGGGCTGGAAGTGTACCCAGCGCCTCCAGGAACTGTGAATCAGTCAGGGCGGCCTGTCGGTGGACGTGACTAACTGCTCGGCCGCCTTTGGCTGCTCTGCGGAAGGGAGCCGGGTTGCCTTCTGAGCACACCGCTTTACCCCGCCTCCTGACGCTGAGGCGGTTTCCCGGGCACCGGGCCCTGTGTTTAGTCACCGCACGTTTAGTCCCCCGGCGCCAAACGCCAATCGTGTCCTTGGCTTGCCGCCAAACGCCGCGGCGCGTCGTTTCGAGCGAGCTTTCGTCGCTCAGTGGCCGCGGCAGGCTGCGAGGTCGCCGCCGAAGCATCGAGCGCGGCCGCGGTTCGTTGGGCACGGGCCGGCCGCGAACGCCGCGGTCCCAACGCCGTTCTCCCGGGCTACCCTTCTGCGGGCGTGACTTGGCGGTTCTTCCTCTTCTTCCTCTTCAGCGGCGTCGCGTCCTCTGGTTCGCCCGCGCGGGACGCACCTGTTAGAGCTCCGCTTCGGGAATCCGGGGGGGGGGGGCGGGGCCAAAAAACCCCCGCGTGAAATATTACGGAATACGGCCTTCAGGAAACGCACCGCTTAAAAAATGCGTCCCCCGGCAGGGGGATGGGGGGGGGGGAGGGGGTTGGGGGGCGAACGAAGCCTGAGGAACAGGGTCTGTTTCGCATTAGGCGGATCGCCGGCTGAGACGGCGAGCAGGCCGGGTTCCTCCTCGTGACGACGCGGCCGCTCTGTTCTCCGCCGGCGAGACGCCGGCGCTACGGGGCAGCGCTACGAGAGAAGCCGGCCGCGGAGGTGGAGTCGCCGTCGGCAGGCTACCTCGGGCGGGGGCCTCTCCCTTGCGCCGCGTTCGTCGCGGGGGTTTTATGCGATGAAAACCACATGCGGTCCTGTCGTTTCGAACCCCGTGGAATTTGCGCATTCAATGGTTATGAAATGCCTTTTTTTTTTTTTTTTTTTGTCGGGTGTTTTCTCCGCTCTGTTCGTCCTTCCTGTCTGAGCGATCGGCAGATCTGATAACCAGGTGGCAAGGAAGTGAGCGAGGCTGTAAACCGAGTGACAATCCTACCCCCCCCTTCAGTCTTCCTGCAGACGTGTTCATTAATTAACACAGTTAACGTTCATCACTAATTTGAGACTCACTTTTGGTTTGCTTTGGTTTGCTTTGGTGGTTGTTTGTTTAGTTCTTTGTGTTTGGGCCCGTGTAATTAGGGCATTCGCATGTGATTGTGCTCTCGCACCAGTAAAACCACAGTCGGCCGCTTTACTCTTACAGCAGGAAAGGAAATATAACGAGGGCCAATTTTTATTGTGGCTGTGATTCCTGCGTGAATCAGAACGCAAAATGAGTTCTCTCTCCACATGGCATAAAAAAGGAAGGAGGGTTGGAGGGGGGGGGGGGGGAGAAGAATTATCTGTGTGAGGAAATGGTGTTGGGTTTCTCTCCGGTGCTGAGAGCCTCTTGGTCCGGAACTTGTCCTCATTCATCTGCCCTGATGCAAAACAGGGATGGCCCTGAGGCAGCCGTCGGCTCATGTGTGTCGGTGATTTCCTGCAGTCATCAACCTGAGAGCCATAGGCAGAGGAAGGGGTGGAGCCTGCACTGAGCTGTGTGGCATATTCCAGAGTGGGGGAGGGGCCAGAGCTCTACCAGTGTATTGTGCAGAGGTCTGTGCAATACTATATGGCAAAGGAACATTCTCCCTTTATGCAAATTAGATCTGTATCACTGTAAAGAAGAACCTGGGGTAGTCTCCCTTATGGATCAAAAGTATGTTTTTCCATATATGAGATTCAATATATTAATGTTTTGGGACATTATGAAGCTGTTCTGGTAATAGTTTCAACTTTTAAATACAAATGCAAATGACTTAAACACATAATACTTTGTGAAACAATAAAATTAACACTCGGAATGTCAACATATTGCAGTATGTTCAAAGAAATGCGTTGCAAAATATACCAATTTTGGCTCTCAGTGGGATGTGTCTGAATATGATGTATTATAAAATATATATGGTGTGTCACCATATGTTTAAATCTATTATTCAGTGTATGGCAATATATTTCACACAATATATAAGGTTTGGGAGGGGGGGGGGGGTTGGCATATGGTCTGTATGAACTCTACTAGAGTGTGTGAAATATCTGTTCAGGGCTATATATCAAGAGATTGTGCTATGAATGTATAGCCCAATAAAACTATGTGGACTGAGGGTTGTACATCAAATTAAAATGGCCAACATATCATCGTATTTGTACTGCATTATTGTTCGCCTCCACAGTATTGTTGTGACTTCAGCATGGAAAATGTGTGTTATCTCCACCAGCTTAAGCCTCCGTCAGCATATTCTTCAGCTGTCTGGTGCACCGACGGAAGTGGCGGTAGTATTTACATTATATTTAGGAAAGTCCACCAGGACAGGAAATGGTGTAGCTGCCCACCTTCACAGGGAGGAAAGGGGAGCAGCCGGCTACAGGAGCTCTGTCACCCCCCCCCCCACGCCTCACCCCCCCGGCTCACACACACACACACACACACACACGCTCAGCGCTTCCTCAGAGCGCTCCGGCCTCTGGGCTCCTCTCCTCCTTCCTCCCTGTCCGCACTCCGTCATCTCGGAGGAATGCGGGCCTCAGACGGGCCGCCCGCGTCCGAGGATACAGGTCAGGCAGCGGCTGAGCGCGCGGCTGGGCTGAGCCGCCGGGCCAGCGCCCTCCAGCCGACGGAGGGCCGGCTGCACTTCCGTCCAGGACAGCGCCGGATCGGACCGGCACCGGGCTGTCGGGGCTGAAGCATTGCGTGTCTCTCACAACACACGAGCGCGCTCAGTAGCAACTTTGTGCGCGTATGTTATACTTTAAGTATTTTTCATGGAATGGTATGCAAAATTTTGGTCAAATTTTGGCCTTGTCAAATTGTAGTTTTTGTTGAATCTTTAAGTGAAAATAAGTTAACACATCCTCTGCAGGGTCAAACTAAAACATGACATATTCATGCAAATTTTATTGGACAATTACTATTTATATTCTGAATTTAATGATTTGGAAAAAAAAAACAACTAAATGTGACTTGTGCTAAAGGGTAGGCACCCTTCCAGTTGATCCATTAATACTTCTTTTGTATTTAAATGAAAAGGTCTGTAAATATGATTGAGTCATTAGGCCGTCAGTTAAGCCAGATCAAAACAGTTCCAGAGCCTAATAAATACTGACCCTGCTAACTTCTCATGGCGTTCTGCTTACTCTCAACAGCCATGGGCTCCTCTAAGCAGCTGACTTAGGGCTTGAAAATAATCGACTCTTTCAAAGCAGGGGAAGGTTATAAGAAGATATCCTAATGCTTCCGGTTTGGAATTTCTACATTCAGAAATATAATTAAGAAATGGAAGCTAAGGAGAACTGTTAAAGACGGAGAATAATCGCTTCTAGAACTGCGTGTAGACTGTTAGATATGCAAACCAAAACCCACATGTCACTGCAAGGGACCTGCAGAAAAGTTCAGCAACACCAAAGCAGTTCACTGTGCAGCATTGCTTACAAAGAATGATCTGCATGGAAGAGTTGTCAGAAAGAAACCTCGCGATCTCAACACGAATGTCAACATCTTAAATATGCAACACAATGCTTAGATAAGCCAGAGACTTTTTTGGAAGAAAGCTCTGTGGACTGGTGAAACAAAAACTGAACTCTTGGGCCACGAGCCACCAAGGATACATTTGGAAAATAACTGAAAATATCAGAATAAAAGAAGACATTTCCATCCGTTAGGCACGGGGTGGATCTATTATGCTTTGTGGTTGTGTAGCAGCCGGTGGCACAGGAAATATTGTGCAGGTGGAAGGAAGAACGGATTCAACTTAATATGATTCAACCAATCCTAGAAGCTGATGTTCCAGAGCCAGTGAAGTATCTGTTAAATTCAGAAAATAAAAAGTGGTTATGCATTAAAATTTACAAAGTATGTGCTGTTCAAGTTTGTTCCCTGCAGAGGTTGTGTCAACATTAACAAAACATGCATTTCTACCAGGGGTGCACAAACTTTTGCATATCGCCGTACGTTAGCTGGGTGGGAGGGGGAAGGTATTAAATAGCTTTGAAATACATTTTATTCAGTTAAAAAGCTCATTCCACAAATTTTGAGATTCTTAAATTGTAAGCACTGTATCCACAACACATGAAAGTAATGGTTCAATTGGTGTTGAGAATAAACATTACAAACTATCAACAGAGGAGAGTTTAAAAAAAAACTTTAAAAAAGTACACAGTTATATATTAGTTGACACCATTAATCGGGCTAATGTGTTCATTATTTATGCAATATAAGTTTGTCAGGAAGGCGTGTTTGTTCGAGGAACAGCATGATAAACAGACTCATTCTGTGAATCAGGAGGAACCAGAGCTTTTCATGAGTATTTTCCTATACTACTCCGATGTAGTCTATACGGTGCTCTGGTACACACTGCTGTAGGCTATCGACGGGAGAAATGGTGTGTTTGTGGGGCGCTGGGGGAAAATGGGAAAATGGGCTGTGTTTAGCACGGCCTTCTAGTTCACACTTTGATTCCCACAATGCTCTCTTTGTTGTTGCTCTCTGCCCTCCCGTCAGCAGGGCATGTTTACACAGAGCGCCGCTCTATAGTCCTCTATGGGAGAAGGAATGTAAAGGAATCGTCGCACAGAGAAAATAGCGAAGGAACAAACAAAGCCCGTGTAAGCCTGTTTCGTGTGACCGGGCCGCGGAGGGAGCGGATTCAGCCTGTCAGCGGTCAGCAGTCAGCGTAAAACGCGACCGTGCTTTGAAGGTGGGTAATCAGATGCCGGAGGACGCTGTGTAGTGGTTTCAGTGCGGTCTTCTGAGTGCAGCTCATAGCGTCACTGTTGGGCTGTGTTTGTGTTGATGTGGGCCTGCTCGTGTGTTAAAGAGCGCGTATTTCTGTATTTGCACATGTGTTTAGAGACGGCAGTTGAGTTCATGGCAGCTGTGTGGTTAGGTTGCATTGTCCGCAGATATTTATCATGTGACTCAAAGGCAAAATATCAGCAATCTAGTGATGTACAATCTACTTTGTACTCTTGAGTAAGGTATTCAAGTAGCCTACTTCACTGAACATCTCTTTATCTGTGATGATACTCAAAATTGTTAGTTATGTAACTTTCCCTATACTTGTGTTTTAAGATGGATTCTGGTCAATAATGTAGCTTCAGCTTTGTGGTTGTACACCTCTATGTGCTTGTGTGTTTGTGCTTATGAGACTGGATGAATGCGTCTTTGTATATGCTTCCATATGAATTGGGCCAAAAGTGTTAAATTCAATCATTAATGTTTTCAAAAATAACATTAAATGGTGTCTCAATTTCTAAAGCTGAAAGATTGGTTCAATGTTTCTGGACACAACTGTGGTCTGTACTTTGCGATATTGTGTCATCTTTCCGTTGTCCTTTGTCACAGAAAGGAATGTTCAAGGTCAGAGATCCTTTGACAGTTTCAAAATCAAAAGAAACATTTTACACGAAGGTCTTAGTCTTGCCGAAGAACCTTGACCTCATCATGTTTTTTTTCTGATAAACAGGGAGTCTTCTGATAAACAAGGGGATTTCAATTCAGCCAGTGAATGGTTGACAGTAGGCCGTCTGTTCATATTGTATGAGTAATAAATATGTGGAAGGGGGTGCTATGTCAGCCTGTTGACCTTAATTGCCTTTGTAGACTGACATGGCTGTCCTTCAAATAAGCTACATTACCTCAGCCTGACCCAACCAGAAGCCTTGAGAACATCTGCACCTGACCAAAACAGTTTGGGTATACCCATTTTGGTTAATTGTCAGATTTGTTAAATGACATAGGGGTTTGTCCACACTTATAAACAATGACAGGCACTGTGACACAAGTATGAGGTTTAGCTGAACAGTTTCAGAAGTGCAGTCTATGGGAATGTTATGTATACATCACTGCATGACATAATCCCTTACATGCATATGGGGCCATGTGCTTAGTGCTTACTGGGAAGTCACGTTGTATTATAAATACATAATATATGCATGTAATATATTATTACTGTTCAGTTCCAGATTGTCCTGGAGAGTAAGCCTAGCTGATTGATTCCATTTTCTACAGTACAGGCTTTTGGAGATTGCACTGGGGGTGTAAGGTCTGATATGGCTGCACTTGGGGCCTGTATGAAATGTGTACCATACGAGCCGTAATGGCTGCATATGGGGATGTGGTCTGTCAGGCTTGCCAACAGTCTTCTTTATATAATGCACTGTTGTGGTAAAAGCCAAAGACCGTGCCATTTCCTGCCGCCCTCTCAGCCGCTTAGCGGAGCTAGTCCTCCAAGCTCCCAGCAGCACTTGAGCTACATTCAGGAGATTAAGGGCTAGCATTACGGCGCTACTGCCCTGATGCTCTGTAAGTAGTTTTGTACCGTCGGCAAAAGGAAGATGTTCTGGTGATTACCGCGCTAGTTACACAATCGCAGCCTGAGAGGAATTTAGCTGTGTACTTTTCGAACATTACATATGCATGCCGTGCGTCCCCGTGGATGGCAGCTTAGGGTCATCCATTAGTTAGACAGATGGAGCTCTGCTATTTGCTGCGTCCGTTATGTTGAGTGACAGGCCATGTCTTTTGTTGTAAAATGGCAGGGTAATCTTCGCCTAATGCGGTCCTCTACTCCGGCGTGTGTTTATTGGGAAGATTCACGTCGGCCTGTGTTGAACCTCTGTAATGTAATCCTTAGTGCTTCTGCGCGATGTTGTAATGAGCGTGTAGTCAGCGCTCTCGACCTTCACGCTTTCTAATGCCGTGACCATTAAAAACTTGCCCCCACCCACCCGTGTACTCGTATTAATGAATGCGTCGGACAATGAAGGTTCTATTTCAGGACTCCCGCTGAAAACCAAGCCTACACTCATGTGGGTGAACTGCGTTTCCATTCAGCGGCGTCATCAAAAATTATATCGGGATGAAATGCTGTGTCATTTTGGTCCTGAAATAGTTGGGAGTGTTTTTTTTTTTCGTTTGTTTGTTTAAGTGGGTTGCAGGAAAAATACTCCATTCAAGCTGAATCTGATCAGGGCTGCTTATTCAACAGAGAGGAAGCGTGTCCATGCCCAAAGCTCGTAGGGCCCAGTCACTTTCACACCTCGGTCGACTTATCAGTACGGATATCAGTTCTCGTATCCGAGACCTAACTAGCTGTGCGTCAATGGCGGGTTGGCACAGGTCACAGAAACCCTAACACACTGCTCTTCGTTCAGCTAGTGTGTAAATATTCTTGATTTGATACCCCTTATGTTGTCTCTTATTCTCTGTTTGGGTGTGAAACAGGTAGGAGAGCTGTTATACAAGGTCAGTTTACCCAGGACACCCAGTGTCGCTGTTGATGTTGTGGCTGCCGAGGTCACAGAAGCGATTGACCTGTTTGATTACTTGTGCGAGTGGTGAGTTTAATAAATACACTCAGATACGTTTGGTTTTGAGATCCACGCTCTGATATCGCGACAGGGCTGGGTGACAAAGGAAATGGAATAGACGGGTAAACACCTCACAGAAAAGAGCACACACACAATGGGTAAAAGAACACAGTGAACCAGTAGTGAAAAGACTTTGATGCTCTACCCAGAGTACTCTGATTTGAAAAAAAAAGACAACACCATGATGGATTATGGGAATATGCCCTCAAATATTTATATTTGATCATTTGAAGGTAAAATACACACAATATTTTAAATTAATAATTGAATTATTGATATAGATGAAAATAATTGACCTGAGTACATTGCTTCAAATTCATTTTGATGTCATGTTTAATATGTTTCTCATCATTATTTTTAGATGCAGGGAAAAAAAAGCCGATTATGCTAGCGTTTGTAATTACCACCCTTCTGCTCTCCAAAAGCAGGCAGCAATCAGTTATGGCGGCGAATGCAGTCGGTCTCACCTGATCTCCTCTGGTGAAGCTCACCGTTTTGCCACACATTCCCTTCAACATTCCATCAACCTAATGACATATGACGCTGAAAAAAGGAAACGTTTGCTAAAAGCTACGCGGAATGCCCGAGCGCTACACTTGACATCAGCGCCCCCGTGACTCATACCCTGTGGCTAGAAGCTCCGAAATCACTCTCCCTGTCTGAAATATCGGAGGCACTGCGGTAGCTAATTGTAATGGTTAACAGAGATATGGGAAGACATTTAAGAAGTAGCCAAGCCACCTGAGAAAGGGGGGGAGGGGGAAACAGCCAGAGGAAAGATAAAAGGCCGTGCTTAAATTGTGCTAAGTGGAAAGCTGCTGATGGCGGTTGCTTCTGATGCTGGTGTGGAAACAATTTCATGTTACTCGTCTGGTTGTGATCGTTTATTACCATGACAAGTTGAGGAATCACAAATGTCCGTTCCATCAGGGGAGAACTTTCACTGATGTCGTGTGTGAATGTTCGGACGAGTTATTTAGCTATTTATCTCGCTAGAAATATTTATTTACCCGATAAACACATTGCCTGGTTTTCAAAAGAGAAATATATCTCGCGTAGGTCAGTTATAGTGATGTTTATCCATTTTTAGGCTGGGTCATTCTGGTTGCTTTTTTTTAAACAATAACAGAGGATCTGATTTGTTTTTAGGCATTCATTTATATTTTTTAAGCCTACATGATACAAATCAAATTGAAATTCATTTATGTAACTAACTAGAAGTCGGCTAAATACTGTCATTGTATTTTATGGAACATTAATGTTTATTATTTTCAAGGCTAGCATTGTTTCATATTGGCTGGGGTTGGTTCAGGATGGGTTCCTGTTTGGTCGTGTAATCCAGTCTGGGATGGATAGGGCTTAAATTTCAGACTCAGACATAACTCTTTAAGTGGGCCTCAATCCCTGGAAATGAAGCACTTATTTTATTGCCGGCAGTTGTCCTTTTATGATCTCATTCGTGAGACGGGTCTCACCACTGGTCCTTTGTGCAAGTGAGCCTTTGGGAGAGCGGTAGGGTTATATGCACGGGGAGCGTACAGTACAGTAGAGGGAGATCCAAGCCTTGGGCTGCATTCAGACCAGATCAGGCAATGCGGCACCTTCCCGCAGGGCTGTGCGGAGGTGTGGGCGTGTCACTACGTGGCCCATTTGTGTGACGTCATGTTGTGAACTTTAACCCCATGGTAATTTAAGCAAGGCTCTTCTTCCATTCTGATCGCTGGCTTACGTGATTGGCCACCACAGCGTGACGTCGGGTTGCGTTACGGCAAAAGTCGATTCTGGTTCTACTTCTTCCTGCACGGCCGCTGCGTTTTTTTTTTTGTGTGCACCCCATGTGGTCCCCACTGCCGCAGCCTAAACGCACTACCCCCATTTAAATGAATGGGAGGACTGCCGTTTTTCCCGCATTGCCTGATCTGGTCTGAATGCAGCCAAAGTCTTGGCACGGCCAAAGAAAACGAATGGCCTCAGAAGTAATTACATTATCCCTTTGTTTTCCTTGTAGTGAGTCATTGCTTGGTCCAGGTGGACAGGAACCTTAGGCTGTGTGTAGAGCGGTGGTTCTCAAAATGGGGGGGTGGCGCACAGAGACAACAAGGGGGGCGTGGTGAGGGTCAAAAAGAAAAAAAAAAGACAATTTGAAGCCAAAAACAAAGATTGCATTCAAGCGGAACCAAAGTTGTCATGAGGCCTTCAAACATTTCCTAGGGGGGCTTGACCAAAAAAGTCTGGGAACCACTGGTGTTGAAGGAAATGTTAATGCTTCTTTGGTGTTGAAGGAATTGTTAAAACTTCAGTTGTTTTCAACTACTGGATGGAACATGTCCCCTTTATTACAAAAGATAAGCTCAACGTTGACATTTGAAATGGACTAAGCATGTTTCAAACTATCCTCTGCTTTCATAATTCACTAAGACAGAAATTGCTAAAAGTGGATGGTGGCCATTTTATTTCATGTTTTCCTATAGAATACAGCCCTACTGAGTGAACTTCAGGTGACTGTCACACTTATAGTCACACTTTTGTCGCTTTCTTTGCCAACTTGCGTGGGTGAAACAGCACCTTTCCAGATTGCGGACTGGGACGTCTTTGGTGTTAGGGCTGATTCTCTCTCGAGACAAAAGAAAAAACATTAATCAAAGTTGAAAGACCAAAAAAAGCCGTTTGGATTGAAGTATTAAATTTACCTTTGGATAATGAAAGAAGGGAACACTACTTTCTGCAGAAAATGCTGTTAGATTAAAACACGTAACTTTGAATACTGTTTGAACACGGTGGACATCGTAATGTTAATTTGTTTACATTAAAAACACATTGTATTAACTACACAAAACATTCATCAAACTTTGATTGATAGCGTTACTAAATCAGTTCTATTTTATCTTATTAGATATCAGATGTTAGATATCAAACTTTGGGTGGGGTTCCATATGGGTGTGCAAACAAGTGCTCAGTGAAAGGCCTTTGTGTGAACTCTGCAATCTGACAAGCAATGGGTATTTGAACACTAATTAGCCTACTTACGCGCGAATGTAAAGCTAAATTGCAGCGCCCATGCCTTAAATGCATTAGCGGGCGGTTTTAGCAATTTAACTTTGTCATATTCTGAGTCACCCTGATGATGATTCACCGGAAAATGCATCATCATGGGTTTACAGTAATTGGATGTAGGAGGCCGAAGGTACGTGAAACCGAACTTAGTGTGGAATAGCGTAGGCTAATGACAGAGTGCATCGCGGTATGCGTTGTTGCTGCGGGTAATTTTCCATATATGCATATCCCATATATGTGCATATGCACATATATGGGATGTACATATATGGAAAATTACCCGCAGCAACAACGCATACCGTGATGCACTCTGTCATTAGCCTACGCTATTCCACACTAAGTTCAGATACGTATATATAGATTTATCTGATAATATATGCAGTATTTTTTTTTGTTTGGAAGTCATTTTATGAAAGTTTATGGAGTTCTGAAGTGTTTTCGATTTTTCACATTCGGTTCACTGTTACAAATGTTTTGATAAAATGTATTTTTAGTGAAATGTATTTGTAACGTGAAGCATGCTGTTGGCGGTTTTTCAAGGTGATATTTTTACTGTAACAATGTAACAGTGTTTGTTTGGTGAGTCTTGGGATTGAACCGACTTGTGAATGCCACTCAGCATGAGCAGATACCCATTACGTTACCATTGTTATTTTTGTTCCTCTGAAGTCACCTATTTGTCTGCAGTGGGAAATCGTCATTTCCTTTTATGGAATTGAACACACTGTATATGGTCGTGCAGACCAAAAGCGGCAGGAAAGTTATATTTGGTGCACTGTTGCATTGTTTATGTACCACATTCACAGTGTGATGAATTATCACCAGCATATATGGGACTGATCTCAGCCTAACCTGAGGTAGGCGCTGAAAGTCGACGATCTTATGCAAAGAGGGAGAATCTGTCTCTCTCCTAGTCTCGCCCCTGACCTTGGTTGACCACCGCTGTTTCCAGGGCAACCGCCCTTGCTGTGATGGTCTCATGATCTCACTTGTTCCATGTCATACTTTTAAGTGTTCTCTTCAGTAAAGTGACAGATTGAAAAAAAAAACCTAATTATATGGCTTGCTCTCATTTGCAATATAAAGGATTGCCAGGCTCTCTGCTCCACTAAACAAGCACACGAGAGAAATGGTGATGAATGAATGAAGGATGGTCTCATACTGTATGAGGCTGAGTTGCTGCGTGTAGCTGAATGAAAGCCGTCTCAGTTATCTAGAGGTCTTCCGACCTTGTGCACTCCATGGTCATTTATTATTCCCTGTCATCACCTTACATTATTTTTCCTCATATTTTAGGCATGTGAATCCTTTTTGGCAGCTTAACTACTTCATTGAGAATCAGTGGATTGTGCTGGCCTGCCATTTCATACTCTGCAATGAGAATAGATTTTTTGATGAAAACGTAGTGTGTGTGATTCCTGGCTCTCGCTGTGCATGTAGCTGGCTGCTGTGCTCAGCTTTGTCTGTCGTGGGTCTTCCCCTCTCCCCGATTGGTCTTTTCCACCCTTTAAGTTCGCTTTTGAGCAGCTTACAGAACACTTGGTCTGTACTAATTATGCCACTAAGAGTGAGATGTATGCCACAATTTCACACTTTACCTTTCCTGTTATCGCTGAATCTGCAAATTGGAGCTTGACATTCATTTTGAACTTCCTGGGCAAGTGCCAACTTGCTCAGCTTGCACAAAGCATGATTGCACTGTTATGCAAAGTTTCTGCAATGTTTCTTTTCTCGAAACCATGACTTTCCAGTTATATTGTAAATAGGTCCAAATCACGTCGACGTTATCTTTCCAAAGGAAAATACTTTAAGTTTTTTGTGTTTGTGAGCCATCAAACGTTGCCCCCAAGGTTTTCACTACCAGGAAAAAAGTTATTTAAATGCCAGCAGGCTAGTGGAGTAGAATTTGGAAATATAAACCGTAAGAGTGTCTGGTCTTGCATACTGTATGCCAAGCATAAAAACATGCACCCCTTTGACCACTTCCCCTTCCCTTAAGTGGCTTTTGTCGCTTGCCAGGCCGCCATTGTAAATAAGAATTTGTTCTTAATGACTTGCCTGGTGAAATACAGATGAAATAAAAAAAAATGAAGACTGATTTTTGGAAAAATCCATAATCTTAGAATCTACATTTCTATTGTAAATCCTAATCTCTACCTGCGGTAAGGTTTTTTTTTCTTTTCTTATCTGGGATTGAAGAATCACTTCCGATCAATCAGAGAGCTTTTATTTTATTTGTCCTCTCACGTATTCACGCACATGGCGCAAATCGCCCCCCCCATGCGCCCTCTCGCCTTTTCACCCCTCTAACAGAACAGACGCGGTAGGAGTCCAGGTTAACTGAAATGGCTCTTCCTCACACACAAGTCAGGGTGCCACGCTGAGTGTGACTGGAAGTGACCTCCGCTCGTCGCATCTGGCGCTCGTTGCCCGAGCCGCGCTGCGAGGGAAGCCCGCTTCCGTGCGCTGCCGTGCAGCGGGGTTTTGCATCTGCAGCCCCGCGCACCGCCAACGGCGCTGCACGCGGCCCCGCCCCCCCACCCCGCCGTCGCCGTTAGAGATACGATCAGCGCTGTTTTAGTGGAGTTATTTCAGAATACGAAAGAAAAAAAGAAACATGAATATTCTCTTCAAAAACAAGATGGATGCTGTTTTGAACGATGGTGCCACTTTTTTTTTTCTTTTTTTTTGCCTGCTTTTGTTACAGAAATGACTCATGCGCTGTTATTTCATGGGCACCAAGGGTACTTCTGCAAAGCATTATGGGTGCTTTTCTCTCATTGTTATGATGTAACAAACTGTGGTAAGCTAGGCGACTTCAGTGATAAACATCTCTGAGAATGTGAAGGTATTTTGAAGTTGAACACTTCCCCATAAACACTTTCCGCATTGCTCTCTGTTTTCTAGAGAGTAATACAGAAAATTAGGTTAACTCAAGTGGTAAAAGAAATGCTGGAAACCTTACAGATAAGACAGGCTAGAAAGTTTACTGACAATCAGTATAGTGTTCACTGTGTGAACTAAACTGTGTTCTTGGCTAGAAATAGCTGTACAAAATAAGTATTGTACCTTACTGAACCTGTGTTTAGCAGTTGTCTATGACCATGAAATGCACTTTTTGTACGTCGCTTTGGATAAAAGCGTCTGCCAAATAAATGTAATGTAATGTAATATAACTTACGTGTTTCCCAGCATTGTTTCTCAAAAGACTATATAACAAAATCTTGTGTTTGGCCTTAAGCACATTTCTAGTTCAAACTAATAAACTAATGGTACTTTCTTGTGCATATACAAATGCAAAATAGTCTCACTAAACATGTAGTTAAATTAATATAGTTGGGTGATTTTAGGAATGTGAAGGTTTTGCCAGTGGTATAGTATAGAAGTGCTTCAGTCTGACTTCTCATTGCAGAAAAAATGAGGTAGATATAGGAACTCCATTATAGTTCCTATGTCTTCTCTGATTTCAACACATAGCTGTTTTACCACCAACTTTCACCCAGAGATCTCTGTGTTTGACTGGTCAATCTTAGCCAGTCTAGCATGTTGCTGCCACCCGCTGGTCGGAGTAGTGTATGTTCTGTTGTATAGCGATCACTTATGCCACGGGGAAGTTACACAGTTGGTTCCAGTTAAAATTCCAGTTGAGTACTCACGCAACATTACTTACCTGCCAGCTTCCTAAATGATGGCCAATTGTCTATTTCAGAACATGACGGCAAAACACATTACCTAAACTAGAACAGTTCATTTTCCAAGGCCAGAGGAAATGTCTGAAGTATGTATAACTTCCTTTTCTCTCTCAAAGCACATGTTCTGTCAGGACCACTGTCATCAAAGTAAGATCTTTATTAACAATAAAGGCAACACAGTTATGTGGTATGGCTCTGTTCTGGGAGCTCTCCCGCCAACTACGCAGCCCGCGTGGATAAGGCCGGGTAAACACAGAACAGATCCAGCAGCAATGTAAAAAAAACATTTTAACACATAGGGATGGAGCAATGAAATTCTTAAGACATAGGGATGGAGCTGGGGTGGTGGAGGAGATTTACAAAGCAACATGCAGGAAGCTTGCATGCAGGAGGAGCAACTGAATGAGTAGAGGGAGGCTGTTTAAGTAGACCGCCCTATTAAGTGAATGTACTGTGATAGGCGAACATCACTCAGCTGAGCATCAGCTGATTCTGCCGGAGCGGCTTGACTCTCGTGGCCTGCCAGAACTGACGCGATGCTCCATTTGTGCAACATCATTTAAGATCTGGCCTATCCATTTGTATTTGCAGCCTTTAACTGGATTTAGTAGATCAATGACAAGATTACTCAGCCTGACCAAAGATTAGGGGAACTAAGCCCTTTTCTGCAGCTGGTCCAGCTCGATAACTGTCATTCATGAATTTGTCTCCACTTTCCATCTCATTCATCTCATCCACAATGGTAGTATCGAGTAATTCCATTCACAACAGACAGTATACCAGTAAGAGATGATGCTAGAGTGTGGTGTCACTCTGCTATGTATGAATACTCTCCACATTGTGGTGCTGTACTCCACAAAAGGTTCAGTACTTTGGGTGATACCGATATAACAGTATGTATTTAGGCGGACGAGGAGTTGCTGTGGGCCTCAGTACATTCCTGTCCTCAGTGAGTGCAGTCCACCCATGGGCTGTGTTGAATACACCCGAGCTACTGTGAGTGTAATCTTAGCTCCCTCACTGTCCACGCCCTCCTGGAGGCCTTGGGTGTTACCATGGACACGGCCTGCTCGGCACAGACCAGTCCCTCTCTCGTCCCTTTTAGATTATCAGACACTTTGGACCAAAGAACGCCACAGTCAAACGCTGGCTGTGAATGAAGTGTTTCAGAAAGGGCGCTGCTCACTCAGACAGGGAGTAGGTGTTCCTCCCCCAGGTGAAAATTATAGCTCAGAGCCTCCGTGGTGCAAAAATTGACTTTGTGCCGCACTTCGCTAGGCTCAGGGCTAGCAGACGACAGACACGTACGGCCTCCTCATGTAATTATTGTGTATTCTTAGAAGAGGGTGCTAGAGGATGCGTAGCGTTCAGGACTGAGGTAATTCTTGTACCGCCTACAGATTGGCTCCGGTATGATTCCTGTTGCTCAGTTTTATTCCTGTGCTTGACATTCACTTTAACATCCACCTCCCCCCCCCCCCCCAGAGAAGGGAGGAGATTATCTGGTGATGTCGTGTAACCCGAATGCTGTCCATTTTGTTCTTTTCGTCGTCCCTGTTCTGCAGTGTTCCTCTGGTCTCACCCCATCTGTATTTGTAATTTTTTCCCCCCCTCTCACATAAGTACTTTTAGTGCTCTGGAAAGTGCCGGGATTAAAAACGCAGCGGAACGGGGCGTAATCCCAGATCCGCAGAACGCGAAAACCGCCGGGATCCCGTTTTCCTGGAAGCCGGCGGAAAGATTAAGCGGCCCTGAGCTCTTCCCTGTCTGGCGGCGAATCGCACCCGCTTCACAGCCGTCGCCCCCCCCCCCCGGCGACTGCGCGGAGCAGCTTCCCTGCCCGGAGAGCCGTCGTCTCCGCTCGAAATTCACCGGCCTCACCGGGACATTGCCGTTATCTGAGCCACGACTTAAAGAGGCCTTTGCTGTGTGTGCAAGCTGAATGAGTCACTCTCAGTGGAGTGGCCTCAGCCGGCAGGGTCTAGATTACACGCACAGGGGGACTGCTATAGATAATGACATGTCATGGGTGTCGATGTTCCAGCTGTTTGGATAAAGTTATGTAATCAGCCAACTGACCCGGGTCTTCGCAGTACCTCTTGGTTTGGATGCTTTCACACATTTTGCGAGGCCATTAGCTACCGCAGGGTTTGACAGTGGAGTAGGGAAGGAGAGAGCCAGTTTCACTCTGACCTGTGAGTAAGAGGTAATACTTTAGCCTGGTTAATGGTAGTAAAACATTGGAAGGGAGTAAGCAGTTGTGTTCCCATTATGTAAGTCTCTAGTCAACCTCCATATTACCCTACAGCTTTCTGCCAGCCTTATGACACAAGTAACTTTCTTGACTTAATACCATATAGTTGAACATTAGTAGCATTACTTTAGCATTAGCTTTACATGATCCTCACTTTCTAGGCAGATATGCTGAATTGTGGTGGCATATGAGCTGATTATAATGATGAGGATGGTGATGATAATGATGATGATGATGAGGTCCATGATGTGGATTAGTTTGTAATAAGGGCCACTTTTATTATTTTATCACTTGTGTTGATGAAATTTTCCTGCATATCATTGAATTTGACTGCCCAGGATAAGGGAGGCTTGTCTGTGGCCAATTGTGTGTAAGCCTGCCAGCCACAGTTGGCATTGACCCTGTCAGAATGTGATTCCAGGCTGTGGTGTGCTTCACTGTGCCTATAGCTTGTGCTTTAGCGGGGAACGCCACTCAAGGGCCTCTCTTTATGTTGTTTTTGACGGAACACATAATCATTCTTGTGATGCTTGTTCTTCCTTTTCTACTCAATCTCGAATGCCGCATCACGCAACATTCATTGCAGCATCTGTTGTCAATTCAAGAGAGTTCAGACAAGCACATGATGTCTTCTGTAGCGCACGATGCTGGCTGCCACTTATCACACTGTTGTTTGCAGGTCAGGTTTACACAGGCATGAGTGGGAGGAAGACACTTCATGTACAGTTTTAACACACAGACTTGTGGGTGTGCGATCGACTCGCGGTTAGCGATGAGACGCTGGCACCAAAGACGGCTGGAATCCTCTCATCCCTGGGTCAGGCTAGAGCCAAGTGTGTGTCACCCTGTGGGAATGCCAGTCACAGTTGGCACCAGCCTGGTCTGGATCCGATACCTGATCGCTGGGCCCATCTGTGCACTAGAACAGTGCCTCCCAGCAATCCCAATCATTATTTTTTACTTTTGTGAACAGCTTGCCCCTCCTCTAGCTTACCCCTCGCCCACCCTCAGCATGCCCCTCGCCCACCCTCAGCTTGCCCCTCCCCCACCCTCAGCATGCCCCTCCCCCTCTCCTCAGCATGCCCTCCCCCTCCCTCAGCATGCCCTCCCATGCTCAGCTGGGCCCCGTTGGAGTGTCAACATGCAGGTGCAGCCCAGCTGTGGAGCGGCGACATTGATAGCGACGGGCTCGAGCCCAGCCGCTGACGGGGGGGTGGCCATTGTCCGTGCCGGCTCAGGTGCCCGGGGGTGTTGTTTGGGCCGCCGTTCGCGCTGGCATTGTTCCGCGCGCATTGTGCGCGGGCCCTGTGGGAGAAGCTGCTTCGCGAGATGGACTTTCCAGACCTTTCCAGGCTGTTGGCAGGGAGGCCTAAGCGCTTCCACTGCTCTCCACAGCGGGGCCCAAAACAGGATGGAGCTGACTTTATCTTGGACTCTCTCTCTCTTTCTTTCTCTCTCTCTCGATGTCTCTCTCTCGCTCATCTGATTTCCCAGCTTATAGCTGTCAGTGGAGCCCCATGTGGACTGGGTCACCTCTATCTGAATCATTGAAGGAAGCTGTCAGGACCATTACTAGCAGATAAGAGCGGGCAAAGTCAGCTCAAAGGAAACGATCCTCAGTGAAGCGTGGAAAACAAGACATGCATGGAAACGTTTGAACACATTTTATGTGCATTTCCATTCAGGGAGAGATGTGTTCATAATATATTTTTGCTGGTTTGCGTCCAGTGGAAGTTGGCCTTCAAACCTGGTAACGGTCCTTGTGTGTGTGTGTGTGTGTGTATGTGTGTGCGTGTGCCCTAATGCATATGTGTGTATGTTATAGAGCTTTGCATCGCAGTACCTGAAATGTCAGGTGGACTGTAATACAGGGCCGAGCCGTGTCAGTGACATGTCCTCTAATGTTCTTGAATGGGAGTCGGCGGTGTGCTGCACGGCTGGAGTGTGTAGCGCTGTTGTGAAAGTCGGCTGTGGAGCGCGTGCAGTGCCGGGGTTAGTCATGCGGCCTCTCCCAATGAGGTGTGTGAGGCTGCTCCTGTACCCGGGCCTGCGGAGCTTGGCAATGGGTCTGCGGGTTGCACTTCCTGCCGTCTGCGCTCGCGTCGAAGAGCCGAAGCCGATTCGCGTTTGTTGTTTTATTTTGTTTGCTCTCGACTTGGCTCTCGCAAAGCCTTGGTGAGACTTCCTGTTAAAGTGATGGTTTTACGAAAGAAAAATAAACAGGAGGCAAAAAACCACACGTGTGAAACTTGTTTAAATTACCTGTTGTACGAAGACAGGCCCTGAAGCGTGTTAACGACGTGCTTATTTTGAGTGACTAGAACATTTTTAATTGAGCGGCCCCTCCCGCTTTTTTTCCTCCCCCCCCCCAGTTCCCGGAGTGCGGTTTCTTCGGCATGTACGACAAGATCCTGCTGTTCCGCCATGACCTGAACTCGGAGAACATCCTCCAGAGGCTGACGTCGGCCGAGGACATCCACGAAGGGGACCTGATCGAGGTCGTCGTCTCTGGTGAGAGCCGAGCCGCGGTCCGGGGTGTCCCCCCCCCGATAGGTGGAGGCGCACGGTGGGGGCGGTGGACGGGGAGCGGTTTTCGAGAGTAGCACCCTGCAGTGGTTCCTGGTGCCTGCGGGTGCTTTATTTCTGTGCCATCGCCTCACAGCGTAATCGAGCCACATTTATAGAGAGCCGAAGGAGAAATTCAGAGGAGGAAAGTGCAATATTATAATAGTGTGGGACTGTCCTGAATGTTTTTTTCAGATTCCTAGCCTCGGAGAAGGTCACGGTGAAGTTTGGGTTGTGGGTGGGGTTTCATTTTTGGGTGTAGCCGTGAACAGGGGGGCAGAGCAGTGTTGAATAAACTCCAGTTTGTTTACTTATTCCTGAAGGTGTGTCATAGTCTCTTGGGAATTCTATGTTCTCTTCTGTCTCTACAACAGCAGTATTTCTCTACAACAATTTCTCTCTACAACAGCAGTGTGTATTGGTTGATCACAGGTACAGATATTGAGATGCAGTGCTTGACTCAAAGCACTGAACAGTAAAATATATAAAAATATACAGCAAAACCTTTACATTTGACAGTGGCAAGCATCTGACACATGGAAACTGATGAACACAAACTGCTGTCAGGCTGTTTGTCCATTGAGGTTGACAGGTTGAAAGAGGTTGACAGGCGTCGAAGATAAGTTTAGCTGTCTTCAGTCTGTTTGTGGTTGCATTTCATTTCCGAGGCCGAACAAATGACCCCTGTCCTCCGTGTGACTGGCAGACAATGCCCGGGTCATCCTCGGCAGGAAGTCAAACTGATGTGGACTAAATTGGTCCGGAACTGACACGTTTTAACGTCGCGCTTTGGTTTCTGGTTTCAGTTAGGTGCCGGAGCTTAATTAACTCTGAGCCATGACCCTCCCCTGTGTTGTGGCGTCCTGTCAGCCACAGGAGCGTACACAAAACCCAGCGAGAGCAGGGATAAATCGAACCCCGGACCACATCCTCAGCCTGTTGCCTGGGCTGTTTTTGTTGACGCAGCCAAAGACCGTCTCTACTTAAGGCAGATGGAGGAACTGGGACTTGTAAACGAACGTAAACACACTCGTCTTTACGGAAGTTGGATTTTGGCTCTTTGTTTTTTTAAGAGTGATGACTTCGTGAATTGTAACTATTTCATAATGTTCCCATTCACTTCCTTCTTTTCGCCTCTTTGAGTCTGAGAGTTCCGCTGATTGGTCTGCAGTGGCTCTTGGATTGAGTGGCAGGAGTGTGGTGTTCTTGGGGAAGGATTTTGCTGTGGTTACAAGGTTGTTGCTGCAGTGTAGTGTTTGCTGCGTGCGGGGTAGGGATTGTTTGTTTGTTTAAAGGGAAGCTGAACCTTCAGCCCTCCGCAGAGGTCAGGAGGTCAGCCCGGGAGAAGCCCGGCTTCGTTTGAGTGCTACGCTCACGTGACACGCTTGATGCACTATCATTTCCCTCAGCCTTCTCAAACTACACAGCTTTATGTAAGTGCATGTCTCTGTTCACATATCTGAGTGTGACTTACTGTCTGTGGTGAAAAAATTAGGAATTGTTCCTTTGACGTACTGAGGAAAATGCCCCTTTATCTGAATTGAATTTTGGATCGTGTAATTTAAAGTTAATATGACTCCTGTGGTCTGACTTAATATTTATATTTTTCTTTAAAAAGAAGTGAACTTTTATTTGAAGTTACAAAGGCAGGTTGAAGAGCGCTATACTCACTCAGTTTTGGTAGCTGATTCCCCGTTTCAAATCCATAATTACGCTGGTAGAGAATTTTAAAAATTTTTTCCATGGAAGATTCACACTGCTCAACACTTCAAGAATATTCTCATTTGTGCGGTTTGGCCAGGTAATATTTGGAGCAGAGTTTCACAGATGGAAAACCAGCATTATCAGACACGAGTCACCAGAGCAGATTTGAAAGTTTATAAAACGTAAGCGTTTATTTGCCTCCTCTGTGTCTGACTGAGGGCATGTATACCAGTGCCACATCTTGTCGCTGTCGTCTCACTGTCTTAATTACTTCTAATTAGTGATCTAATTACGCCTGTAATTGGGTTCCTCACACAGATAGTGTGACGTACGTCAGGTGCACTGTAGTCTAACGTTTCTCACACAGTGGGTCATGCTACTTCAGTTACTGAAACTGTTCCCTTTGTGTGTGAGAGTGCGGCCCTGGCTCCATGCAGTCTGCCTGCCTGTCACAGAGCTGAGGGCGACTGCTTTGCGCTGCGCTCGCCTGCTGTAATTACACGTGTGGCGCGGCGATGATGTCATCCCCTCCCTCGCCGAGAGCGCGAGCGGGGCCGTGTCCTCGTCCCGGGCGTCTCTCTCTCTCTCTCTCTCTCTCCCGACTGTAACGCAAACAATCGGGGGCGAGCGAGGCGGCGGTCGTCTGCTCTGCAGCTGGACCTGCGCTGGTAGCCGGGCGCAGCAGCGGCAGATGTGTGAAGGTGCACACGCACACACACACACACACACACACATGAACGCACACATGAAAGCACACACACACGCAAAGAGACACAGGCACAAAGACACACACGCACACACAAACGCACACATGCACAGACACACACACAAAGACACACAGGCACAAGGACATACACACACACACACACAAAGATACATAGGCACGGACACAAACACATACACACACATGCATACTCACAGGAACGCACACATGCATGCACGCACACACAAAGACACAGGCACGCATATACACACACACACACACACTCACATGCAGGCATGCAAACACACACAAAGATAGACATTCACAAAGACGTGCATATGCACACATATATAAACACACATAGGCATATACAGATGCATATACATACACAAACATAAAAGACAGACACACACGAACATATACACAAGTACTCTGTCACTCACACACACACTAAAGTGCCGTCTTGAGGCAGCGGCCTAGTAACTTGAAGCTGCCATCAAAAGTGTGAGACGCTGGCTGTAGTTGCGTCACCTGCACTTTAATCAGCGTTGTGATGGATTAACCGGTCGTGTGAAAGGCTATTGAAAGTGCTTACATTAGCCCGTTTCAGCAATTGAATCGGTCCGTATTAGTGGATTTTTATATTCTCCTGAAGTGATGAAAAACAGCCATCATGGAATTGGATTGAACTGTTTAACTGTGAGCTTCATTTAACATGTAAATTATGTCCTCTTTACTGCTGGACTAATCTGTCTTTTAATTCATGTATAGGACATTCAAAGCTTTACAATAAAGGCCAAGCTTTTAGGCTGAAGTAAAAATGCATTCTTTTGCATTATTTTGAGGGTTCAGATAGATTATTAAGATTGTTTTTGATATTGAACGCCTGAGTATGTTGGTTGAGTATGCCGTCCGTTGAGTGAGTCCGTCCTTCTATACGATTCAGTTTCGTTTTGTGTTCATTTTCTTTCCCGTGCGTTTGGATCTGCATGTTTCGTTTTGATCTGCATATTTCGTTTTGGTTTTCATTAAAAGTTTTGTGTTTGACTTCCAGCTCTCGCCACTGTCGAGGACTTCCAGATCCGGCCCCACACCCTGTACGTTCACTCCTACAAAGCCCCCGCCTTCTGCGATGACTGCGGGGAGATGCTCTGGGGCCTGGTGCGCCAGGGCCTCAAATGCGAAGGTAGGAAGGGCATTGTGGGATGTCTCCTTCCCTAAGACGTGCAGCATTTTTGGTGAAATTTCCACTTAAAAACGTATTGATGTTTCAAAAATGGGAACTTAGAAGGTGAGATCTTCTTGAATAGAGGCGTGAATTGATTGTGGTATAATTAGCCACGTGATAGGAGCATTCAGAAGGTGTTCAGGAAACATGCTGTCTGTCTGTCTGTCTATCTATTCTGATTATTTAAAACATGTTATGTGTTGACCCTAGTTCTTGTTTATCTCACATTATATTCAGATGTGACAGGTTCATGAGGGGTGACAAGACCATTTTATTGTCATGTTTACAAGTTCATCAGAAAATAATGGAAATTATACCTCTCACGGCCTAGTTGAGATGGACAGTGCAACAAACACTGTTGACAGTGAGATTTACCACAATATATAGTTTTTCCCCCATTCGTCAAGGTTCATCATAATTGCTTACATCCTAACAGATCTATGGCTGGCGAGATGCTTTAGGTGTTACTGTGGAGGTGACCCTCTGAACCTGTGGACTTATCCTATGCCATTGTGCCCACAGGATGCGGACTAAACTACCACAAGCGCTGCGCTTTTAAGATCCCCAACAACTGCAGCGGGGTGCGAAAGAGGCGCCTCTCCAACGTGTCCCTCCCAGGACCCTCTCTGTCCATCCCTCGCCCCGCCCCCATCGAGCATGTGGTGGTGGCTCTGGAGGAGGTGAGGACCCCACCCATGTCTTTTTCCTTGAGCATATGTAGGAACTGGAAAGGCAGGACGAGCCAGGTGTAGCAGAAACCAATATGACATTCAGTGCACTGGATTTCCCCGTAGGCTATTTTGGAGAAACTCCTGCCCTTTTCTATCAAACTACGGGGTTGCAGTCATATTTTTAACCCAGTTATACCCATAATATATATAACAATACAAGACTTTACTTGATGCGATTCAATAAAATTACAGTTAAGCGGTTACGTCTGTTCAATATCTGAGTTTAGTGGTCTTTCTTCTGTAACTTCCTGCTTTTCACACATCTAAGCTCTGACGCTGTAAAATAAAGGCGCCTGTTATCGCCTGTTATCTGAGGCCTGTTATCTGAGGCTGTGTCGAGCACAACTTGGGGTCATTATTGTCGCGTGTGACTACCCATTAGCCACCATGTCCTTAGTTGTGATGTAGTTCCCCCCCCCCTCCATCTTTGACTGTGATGTCACCCCCTCGGGTCTCCGCAGCAACGTTCCCACCAGGAGCCCGGGAAGCGGATCCCGTCCTGGAGCGGCCGGCCCATCTGGATGGAGAAGATGGTGTTGGGCCGGGTCAAAGTGCCCCACACCTTCGCCGTGCACTCCTACACCCGTCCCACCATCTGCCAGTACTGCAAGCGCCTGCTCAAGGGCCTGTTTCGGCAGGGCATGCAGTGCAAAGGTAAGGACCCCCGTCCCCTGCTTCCCCAAGCTCTTTCTGGTTTTCGGTGGGAGCGTTGACGCTCGTGAACCAGTAGGGGGCGCCATAGACATGAAATGGCAAGGGAACCAAAAATGAAACTGTCATCTCGTACGCGGCGTCTAGAGTGGAAGGACTACCAGAACATACGTACAGACACACTAGACTCACGGTAGCTTCTGCTCTGAGGAGTTAAATTTTGATTTGGTGTCCAATTAATGCATGTGTTGCATTTGCTAAGTTGACGCTTTCTGTGTATGTGCTTCGCATTGCAGTACTGTGTTGTAGAAACTGCAGAAAATTGCTAGAGAAAAGTGTTTTTCAGACTGATCAGAGATGATAAGATTTGTACAGTAATAATTGTAAAAATAATTGTACAGTAAAATCATTTAGCAATTTTAGCAAGTTACGAGATGCCATTGAAAATTCAGGTTAAAGGTAGGTTGTCCGACTTAAGAAATATCCTTTCATTCCCTGAATTTTGAGGAGGTGGAACTCCTTTGCGTGTATGGTCAGCCGTATTAGTGGTCAGAGTCTGGTTGTTATGGTTAATTTAAGTTCATTTCAAACGTTTGTGATTGTGACCATGTTTAGTGTAGAGCACCACTTTAATGTGCACATCGTATTTGTTTATATACAGCACATACAGGATTTTCTGCATTATGAGTGTGTATTTCAGAGACGTATTGTCACTATGATATAATAAATTGCTCTAGTAAAATGGAAGCTGTAACATTAGTTATCTAATTTTTGCGCTGTTTATTGGTCATACTGAGAGGAGGGGAGGAGACTTCAGAATCTTCTTTAGCCCTGATGCCACATATCAATGTGATCTTCAGATACAGAATCACTTGAAATTGCTTTTTCTCCTTCGATTTCAGATTGTAAATTTAATTGCCACAAGCGATGTGCGTCAAAGGTACCAAGGGATTGTCTCGGCGAGGTAGTTTTCAACGGAGGTAGGTGGCTTTTAAAATGCTTATTATTGGCATTTTTTATTATTGACTGTTCCTCCACTACTCCACCCTGATTCCCATTCCTCTCTTCCACTTCTTTCTGTCTATCCTATATTTCTCAACCCCAATAAAAAAAGGCCTCTCCATATTTCCTTCCACAAGTAAATTTTAGTGACAAAGGATGTATTCTCATTAATTGCTACTTGGAATATTACTGATTTGCAAATCTAGGACTTTTCTTGTGGACTAATTGTAAGTTGCTCTGGAAAAGAGCATCAGCTAAATGCCTAAAATGTGAATGTATACACACTGTTCTGGGTTTTCATCCATTGACCTATGCTCAGTATGCAAAAGGTTTGTGCTCATTAAATTCAGTTGAGAATCCTGAAGTAGTCATTGAGGGATGCAGAGCCCAGGAGGGTGTATAAGAGCTAGAACATCACAGAACACAGTGACATAGCATTACGGTGTTGATTTGATAAATAGGCGCCCATATCCAGTGGCACTTATATTCTTGCCATTTCACACATTCCACCCCTTACATAACAGGTCTTTACTGAAGCGGTTCAGGTTGTATAGGTTTTGCTCTATAGCAGTGTCCCATCTGTGATTCATTCTTGCTGCTACACTATACGACCAAAAGTATGTCGACCCCTTGGTCTGGGGCTGTTTTTTTATGGTTTGGCCCCTTAGTTGCAATGAGGGCTCATTTTAATGCAATGAGGCAACAGTTTGGGGAAGGCACTTTCCTCTTTCAGCATGACAGTACCCCCTGGCACACAACGAGGTCCGTACAGAAATGGTTTTGTCAAGATTGTGTGTGACTGGCCTGCACACAGCCCTGACCTCAACCCCCATCATGCATCAGTTGGGAAGCCAACCTGGAGCCAGGCCTAATCGCCCAATCAGACGTCGGTTGTCCCCTCTCTCCTCAGAACCGGCCAGCCCGGGCCCCGACTTGGACGTCACCATGGAGGTGGACAGCAGTCAGCAGTCTGAGGAGGCCTCCCCTCCCGAGGGATTCTTCATGGATCCCTCCTTCATGGATGGAGAGAAGGATGAGGAGACCAGCAAAGCCATCAGGTAGGATGGGGCCGTGCTTGTGACAGAAGGCCTTCTGTTGTAGTCGGTTATAGTCTCACTTCCCTGTTGACCGTCTGTTCAAAGAGTGCGAATGACTTTGCTGCTTTCGACTTCCTTTACACCTCGATAGCATGTGCAATCTGAAACAGGTGTGTTTCACTGTGTCTTTATGGGGCGATTCTATCGTTTCGTCTCTGGCCACACCGCCGACAGTAACGGCCCCCTGGTGTGTGTTCTGATTAGCGTGTTTGCGCGATGTCTCCTGTCTCCAGTCCCTGCACCAGCAGTAACATCCCCCTGATGAGAGTGGTTCAGTCCATCAAGCACACTAAGAGGAAGAGCTCCACCATGGTGCGCGAGGGCTGGATGGTGCACTACACCAACAGAGACAACCTGGTAAGAGCCTGGCCCAGTGGGGTACATGAGGAAGTGCCCTTAGTCTAAAACCTAATTGGGTCCTTGTGACAAAGTCCACCGCTCAACATTAAGTGCTGGACCATTAGCCAGACGCCATTAGTTTAAACTCTTGCAGGGTTCTCTCAGAAAAAAATGGTTCTTTGGCTTGTTTCCATTGGGGAACCCTTTTTAGTTCTTTATGGAACCCTCTATGGTAGGTGTGAAAAGTGTGAAGACTCCCAGATTGAAACATTTAACCTAACAGGGAACACACTGAGCTTAGTAGGGTTCCTCTATGGAGAGACAGAGGAGCCTTTTGGAGCCCTTTCTTCTGAACGTGTACATGAGGTGTTGTGGTTAGAACATAGCACTTGTACACGACAGCACCAGCACCCTTACATGTTGTCGTTGCTCTTGGTTCTGTAGGTTTGAATAATTTAAAGCAGTCAGGATGTACACTGTGCTCCTGTCTGGGTCTGGAGTGATGCACAGTGATGGAGTGACTCTCTGTGTTCGTCTCTCATTTCCAGAGGAAGAGACATTACTGGAGACTGGACAGCAAGAGCCTGACCTTGTTTCAGAATGACACGGGTGCCAAGTACTACAAGGTGAGACACGAGCTTCTGTCAGGGCCCCAAGAAACCTCACCGGAAAGGCACAGTCACTCCACCGCCTCTCTCTTGGCGTAGGTGATAGGTTTGTGCCCGAGCGCGTTCGTTTTAATAGAGATTAAAATTATCTGTTTTTTTGCGTGACACTTTTGGTTTTCAGGGTGATTTTCTTATTGTAATCAGTGGAATAGCAGAAAAGGTCATTCTAATTGGCCGCCCACTCGATGTGTCAATGGCACGATGACTGAATCGGGGGGGCGGGGGGGGGGCGGTGAGCTGGGCTTTTACTGTAACGTCTCTGGGGACATGGCAACAGTGTGGTCACTGACACCAGATTTTTAAAAATCCCCGAAATGCCATTGGTTGGTTTCACTTTCACTGACAATTCTGTGAATTGTAATCCTGTATGTGAAGGTGAAAGTTTTTTTGTCAGTGAATAGATTATTTTTGTCTGACAGCCAGTTTTGTCAGAGGAAACTCCAGCGTTTAGGAGGCTATTTGCTAAAATGTCAAGCAGTGTATTTGGTTTTGTTGTCTGTGAGCAGACGAGAATCGCATGAATTTTAGGGGAAAAATTAAATGTATTTTTGTGTGGTATATTTTATTAGTGTATCCTTTCCATGTACGTGAATGTGCTTTGACTGGTTTTGACATAGTTGCTCTCTGAATACAATATCTTTAACGCCTGTTAACATAACTGGTCATGTCAGTGTGTACTGCAGTTTGAGATGTATGTCATTACTCCGGCATAACATGTACCACCATCGCTTTGTAAAATCTGCTTTCTGTGTGTCTGTCATCTGGGAGCGGTCTGCATTCACGAAAAGCAGCGTGTACGTGTTGGCCCGCGTGGTTTTTTGTACTGGACGGTGTGTTTGTTCACGTACGATGAAGCATTTGCATATTTCCACGTGTTTGTTCGTGCCGGATAGCGCATTTGCTCGAGCAGGAAACAGTGTTTGTTCATTCAGGACAGTGTGTTGCCTGTGCAGTCCCATTCAGAAGAGACCTTTGCCTACAAACGTGTACATGCTTTTTACATTATAGTGATTTGACTGTAACAGTGTTTGCGCAATAGTAATTATCGTGTTCGTATTGCCCAAATTCATAGTTTTACGCGTCTGATGCAGTGTGGTCGGTACCGATGTGTAGCTTGTGTTATGTGTAACTGCGTATATGGGTATCCTGTACAGTTAGTTCACTGTAGGTCTTTATAACAGCCGGGAAGAGATCATCAGGTTTCATTTGCTATGGTCAGTGACTGAGAGTGTGGAGGATCCCTTGTATGTGTGGGCCCCTTGCAAACAGTATCCCAGTTCTCTGGTACTTTTTACACACCACTATTGTCTTCTGTAAGACATAGTGGGAATATCCTTACTCCCAATTACGACTGAGACAGTGGGTAGTATTTTTGGGATTTAGTTTTTTGTAAGGAATTTTTTTCTGTGGACATGCAATTGTATGGAAACGCTTATTGGAGGCTTAGCTGTCTGTGAATTTTGTTGAGTATTACTAATGGGGCCTTCTCTATACTATTCTTTTCTGTTGTGTTTTTTCTACACCACAGATGTCTGTGGTTATTTATTTTGACGCTACTTCTTTTTGCATGGATTTGGATAAGTCCATTGTAACTGAGACTGATTGAGAGTACGATCAGTCAGTGCCTTGCCTAAAGAGGGTTTTGGAGTAATCCTCTGTGATGGTGTCTGTCCTCTCTACCCTCTCTTGTACTGTAACTTGCAATTAAGTGTCTAGATGATGTCATCTGACATTCAAAGGCAGGCCTTGCGGCGAGCTTGAAAAGCAGACTGTCCTGAATAAATAGCCGTCCTTTAGTGGCTTTACGAATTAGGGCCGATGGGTGTGGGGCGTTTTACCTCCCTCTCTCCCCCCCCCCCCCCGCTGCAAGGCTGTCTTTCTTCTCCTCTTTCTTTTCATCATGTCTTTGCACGGTAGCAGAGCCCTGTACTTGTGGTTTCCTCTGCCTCTGTGACAGGGGCCTGGGGGCTTCTCCTCTGTGCCCCTGTGCGCCCCCCACCCCCTCCCCTCCGGGACTTGTCTCCGTCTGGCTCAGGGTCCGGACCCGTACGCGGATCGCGGGTGGTGTTTCGCGTCCCGGCTTTTGATCGGCGCGCGCCCGTCGCCGTAGCGCTCGGTGAAGGCGACCGCAGCCCTTCTGTCTGACACCGTCGGCAGGCGCTGGCTGGCTGGCTGGCTGGCTGGCTGACTGAGTGCCTATTGGCCCGGCGGCTGCTGTTTCCTTCTCGTGCGGTTTCTTTTTTTTCTTCTTTTCTCTTTCTCGGTGGGCGTGTTCGACCGCGCGGCCGAGGCGAGGCAGAGCTCTTAAAGGAGCGCTCGGGAACCCCCGCGCCTCACTCCTCTCCTCAGAGGCCCTTCAGCCGAGCCAGAGGGAGGCCGACCGCGGCTCACGCGCTGCTGGGGGGGGGGCGGCGGAGAGAGCAGTGGAGAGGAAAGGGGGGCGGAGAGGCAGTGGAGAGGAAAGGGGGGGGGGGGCGGCGGGGGAAGTCTGAGGCTCAGAGTACAGAGGTCATTCGAGAGATTATATAAAGGGAGCCCCATCCTGTACCGAACTCGTTTTTTTTGGGAGGGCCGACCCGCGCGGGTGACCATGACGTGACCCCCACCCCTTTCGCCGCAGGAGATCCCGCTCTCGGAGATCCTGCAGGTGGACCCGGCGCGGGACTTCAGCAGCCTGGCGCTGGGCGGGAACCCGCACTGCTTCGAGATCATCACCGACACCATGGTCTACTACGTCGGCGAGAACACCGGCGGCAACCACCACAACCCGGCGCTGGCCGCCTCGGGGGTGGGCCTGGAGGTGGCCCAGGGCTGGGAGAAGGCCATCCGCCAGGCGCTGATGCCCGTCACCCCGCAGCCCAGCGTCTGCACCGCGGCGGGACAGGGCAGGGACCACAGTGAGTACTCCCCGTCTCATAGTTTCAGAACTAACTGTTTGAACCGCCTGAAGCACAGGTTGTAAGGAGTCACCTCGCGAATGTGGCAGATTTAAGGGGGATTTGCTGATTGCCATTTTAACCATTTAAGGTGTAAGATCACAAACTTAATTGAACTGAACTTCTTAAGTGAACATTCTGATGCTGATGGTAATTGAAAGAAATGGAGTTCTTGAACACTGACTTATAATTTTTTTTTAAATATTCCAAAAAAAACCTCTTCTCTTCAAAGCATTAATTTTGTTTTTTTTCTGGTAAACATGTTTACCCAGTAAAGCAGTCTGTAAGGAGATGGACTACTTTATTTGCTGTACTCTCCACCTCTCAATTTTTTTTATGTTGTAAAAGGGAATTCAGGAAGAAAACTGTGGTGTAGAATAGAAAACTCCTTCCCAGTTGCTATTGAGTACTTTTGGCAACTCTTTTTTTATTGCAAATTTTTATTATTATAAAGTTGCGGGTCTATAGAAGTGGTTTTCCATTATCTGAATAGAATGAGAACAAAATATATTAAGAATTTGTGTATAATAGCCAGTACATTATTAATGGTTGTCTCCCACATTTAAGGGTTCCAGACCTTAAATGTGGGAGACTAGAAAAGTGTAGAAGAACGGATGAAGAATGGTGAAAGACCTGGTTTAGGCAGAGATACCTCTCCTTTGAGCCGTCCTGAGTGATGTAGATGCAGTAGCGGCTTATGTTCAGGCCCGCACTAATGCCAAAGTAACCCCACACTATCATACAACTAGCAAATTAAATTGTGTCAGGTTCAAGGGGATTTGCTTATTCCCATTTTAATTTTGCGTTTTTCTACTCAACAGCCCTTGATTCTAATATGATAACTGCACATCAGGCAAATTGTTCGCGAGCAGCAGGATTAGAGAATTTTTGCCCCACAGCCGAAAAATCCTGGCGACACTGTAAACACAAGCTCCTGGTTGAGTGCATGTTATCAACTGAGGTTTTCATTTGTATGAATGAATCCTTTAAAAATATAAAATATAAAGATGGGAGTGGCTAAAAATCAAAAGCAGGGTGAGCCCTTCAGCTGGTGCCCTTCTGAATTCAATTTACCCCCCTCTCATCTCCTTCTCTCCTCTCCTCTCCTCTTTTTTCCTCCCTCTCCTCTCCTCTCCTGTCCTCTTCTCTCCTCTCCTCCTCTTCTCTTTCTTCTCTTCTCTCCTCTCCTGTGCACGGTGAGGGGAACCAGATGATTCCAGTTTCTGTACGTCAGAAGGTCTTTGATTTGAAGGTCGTCCGTGCCATACAGAAAATAACTCTCTTTGTGAAGCCAGCCTCTTTGGAGGTGATTTTAAAAACAGAAAATGGTAGTTCTCTCAATAATTTGGACAGTTTTTTAACGTTTTTTTTTCAATACTTTCTGGCTAATTTTTGCTACCTTAAATTTTTTTTTACATTACTGCTCATACAAAATCACCTCTGTTCACCCAGATCTGGACATTGTTTTATGTCCTTGTACGGTTCCAATGAATTCTTTGGTGTTTCTAACATCAGTCCACCGCAGTTTATGGAGTCTTAGGCTCTGTGCATTTCAGAAAAACAGCAACATTTTGTTTTTCTTCTGACTTGTTTATTTCCATGACAACCTTCAGAGCGAGAATATAGCTGCGCTCCATTCTCTTCTATTCTGACGGTTTTAAATGTCTAAATATCAACATAGCTGTTGTAACAGGGACTAACAGTCCTGTTGTGACTGGGACATATCACAATGACTGGTGTTCATCTGCTGTGTGGTTACTGTCAAAGACACAGTGGGCTTCCCAACCTTTACAGCACTCACTTTTTCTATGTGTTAGAAAATAATGCAGTTTATAAAAACCTGTATTTGCCTTTTTGTTGTAACTGGCCTTGAAGCCACACATTGGTATGTGCAAAGGGAAAATTCAATTTGTGAGGTCTAGAGGAAGGAAAATGTAGAGTTCTGCTGTATAAGGTATATATGGCCCACTCTAATTTAAGGGACGTCTGACACTTCATTCCCCGGCATAAACTCTGAGCCTGTGTTTGTTTTTCTGTACTCTTTCCAACAGACGAGCTGTCCATCAGTATATCTGTGTCCAACTCCCAGGTGAAGGAGAATGTGGTGAGTTTGACTACATTTCCCAGCACTCCTTGTTCCTAAATATTGGATTTCCCTGTGGTTTATCATATTGTCAAATGAGTATCTCCACTGCAAGCCACATAGACAGCATTCTTTATCCATTTATGGCCCTACTTGCACAACCACAAAAATGTTTGTGTTACTGTACTAATTAAATAGATTAGCGTTAGGTGTTTTTTTCAGTGTTGTGATGTTAGTAGCTCTCTAGTATGAACTTACTTGCTAAGTATGCATTTATTTCCTGGTTTTAGGATATTAGCTCAGTCTACCAGATCTTTGCTGATGAGGTCCTGGGTTCGGGACAGTTTGGAATTGTGTATGGAGGTAGGTTCTACCATATGGACATGGCTGTAGAGCTCCTGTTGACCTGTGGTGCTCCCAGGTACCCTATCCAAATAAAGCGGAAGTTGTTTGTCCATCGGTGCAATACTGGAATACTGAATGTGTTACTGCACAGGGCGCCGTTGAATTAGGGAGGGTTTCTGTCACCAGGGCATTCCTGGTTGATTTGTTCCTTGCAAGCTACTTGCCCCAGCTGTGTTTGCTCTGCAGCCCTCCGGGGCAATAACTGCGCAGCTCAACCTGTCAATCACGGAGTGAAAATAAATGGGGGGCGGTTTCATGGGATTCAGGGCGTGCTGGCACGATGAGCATGCTGATATTTGCCCTTTGAAACTGGCAGAGGATGTTGCAACCATGTGACGAGCCTGCAATTACAGCATTCAGATTTGAGGAATGAAGATAAATTGGGATAAAAACGTTAAAACACATTGTAATGGGTTTAATGGGATCAGATGAACTGCTTTTTTGTGTACAGAGGTACCGAAGAGATCAGTGTGTGGGTAGTCAGCCTGTTTTGTTAGCACTCTCGTCCTTGTTGAAAACACACAATATGGACTGTTTGCTATGTCCCACTGTACGTCTCTTCCACTTCTTTAAAGGGAAACACAGGAAAACGGGAAGGGACGTCGCCATCAAAGTCATCGACAAAATGCGCTTCCCCACCAAGCAGGAGAGCCAGCTGAGGAACGAGGTGGCCATTCTCCAGGTATGGAGCCTGGCGGAGACTTTAAAACACCTGCAGAGCCATGGGGGGATGCGTGCTCTGTTCAGTGAGCCTCTCATGAATATGTATTTTTACCATCTTTGCTGTAATACAAGGCTATGTCCATAAACAGGATATTCAGTGGATGGTAGCTGTGGTATTGTTTTTGGATTATCCTGTGGCTACTGGATAGTAGGGAGAGCCTTAGTAACCAGTGACAGTGTGAAAGGAGTAAATGACAGTGACAGTGTCTTCGCCCAAATTCTCCTGAGCAGAACCTTCACCACCCTGGAATCGTGAACCTGGAGTGCATGTTCGAGACTCCGGAGCGCGTCTTCGTTGTCATGGAGAAGCTGCACGGCGACATGCTGGAGATGATCCTGTCGAGCGAGAAGAGCAAGCTCCCGGAACGCCTCACCAAGTTCCTGGTCACACAGGTGAGTGTGTGTGTGTGTGTGCGTGTGCGTGTGCGTGTGCGTGTGCGTGTGTGTGTGTGTGTGTGTGTGCATCTTTGCGTTTGTGTATGTGTGTGTGTGCATGTGTGTATGTGTTTTGTGTTTGCGTGTTTGTATGTATGTGTATTTGTGTGTGTGCGTGTGCATGAGTGATTGAGTGCATGCGCTGTATATGCAGTACATGTGTGCATTTCATTTTGAGTGTCTTGAGGTTTCATTGTGTGTGTGTGCGCGTGAGTCATTGATTGAGTGCATGCGCTGTATATACATGTCCATTTCATTTTGAGTGTCTTGAGGTTTCATTGTGTGTGTGTGTTCGTGAGTGATTGATTGAGTGCATGCGCTGTATATACATGTCCATTTCATTTTGAGTGTCTTGAGGTTTCTTTCTGCGTGTGTGTGCGTATGCATTTGCGCATGTGTGCTTGCTGCGTGCGTCTCGTTATGTTGATGGTTGACTTACATTTGCCAGAGATCTGTATTTATTTATATGGTTTGAGGGTTTGTTTATGGGCCTCTGGGCTGGATCATATCAAAGATGGGACCTGCTTGCTGTCTGGCAGTTCCAGCCCGGGGTTTGATGGCATGGCGGTTGGCAGGGTGATTTATAGAAAGAAACCTCATCGGAGTACACGAGCCCTCCACTGGGCCTGGATTGGCTGCTTCTGTGCCACAGCCCTGATGTGGTTTACGGGCTGAGTTCTTGAATCCCGCCACACATCGGGGCCCCTCAGGGAAAAATCACTGGCACATGGCGGAGAAGGAGAGCCAGAGCCGCCCCTCACGCTAGGCTGATCAGGCGCTGCGCCCAGGGGCCCGCCTTTCTCACCCACGGCCCCGCCTTCTCGCCCACGGCCCCGCCTTCTTGCATTGGCTTCCAAGAAGAAGAATCTGAAGGCGCCGATGTTTTGGAGGGGCCTCCCGATTTATTTTTTGCCTAGGGGCCCCAAAAGTCTAGGGACGGCTCTGAGGGGAGCTAACGTGTATTCCATGATGTGAAATAAGTGGGGAGATTGGGACCTTATAAACTTCTATATCATCTATGTATCATACTACCACGAATGCCATGAATGAAGTGTTTAGAATGAATGTTTTTACTTAGAAATAATGTTTTTATCGTAGCTGTCTGGTATCGTAGCTAATAATGCATTAGACCAAGATTCAATCAACATATGTTCTTAACAAAGTGTGTTTATGAAGAAAAAAGTCAATGTTAAGTACATGTGTTGATTGAATTGTGGTCATATTGTTTTTATGTAATACATTTGTAATAAATGCACCTTGTAATGTGTCATTCAGACACATGGAGTTTAGACAGTTGTATTTTTTATCTTAGACATAGATTCTAGAACGTTTTGTAGTTTTATAAAATGTGGTACAGTAAAAGCTCAAAATTACATACTCAGTTTATTATGTGTGACCCAGATGTTGTTACCTGAAGTCTAAAAGGCCAAATAAAAATGGTTCCATTGATGTATGCTTTGTTCCCACAGATCCTGGTGGCTTTGAGACACCTCCATTTTAAGAACATTGTCCACTGTGATCTGAAGCCTGAGAACGTGCTGCTAGCTTCGGCTGAGCCCTTTCCACAGGTAAATATCAGAGCACAGCTGAATGCACAAGGCTGAAGCCACCCTAGGCCAGGCTGCCTCCTGTTTCAGAAGCCCCTGTGGTTTTAGGGTTTATTGCTCCTCAAAGCTCAATAACCTCATTACAAGTTGTACTTTAGACAGGGGGTCTAGATGTATTGTGCATCAGGTGCTGAGATCCTGCTGACCACTTAAATGAAGTCACATGCCCCATGAATAGGTGTTGTTATTTCTCCATGTTAGAGTATTCATCCCCATGAGATGTGACTGTTCCATAACACTCATTTTGTGCATGTTTTTATGTGTGTGCGTGCATGTCTTTGTCCCTGTGTGTCTTTGTCTGCATGTGTAGTGTGTGGCATGCTTGTGGTGTGTGTTTAGGCATGCCTACCTGGCGTGCCTGTTTGTGTGGTGTGTGTGCTCTGGTGCTGTTTGTGTGTGTGTGTGTGTGCCTGTGTGTGTCTGTGTGTGTGTGTTCGTGAATGCGCAGGTGAAGCTGTGTGACTTTGGCTTCGCCCGCATCATCGGGGAGAAGTCGTTCCGCCGCTCGGTGGTGGGCACCCCGGCCTACCTGGCTCCCGAGGTCCTGCGGAGCAAAGGCTACAACCGCTCGCTGGACATGTGGTCGGTGGGCGTCATCGTCTACGTCAGCCTGAGCGGCACTTTCCCCTTCAACGAGGACGAGGACATCAACGACCAGATCCAGAACGCCGCCTTCATGTACCCGCCCACGCCCTGGAAGGAGATCTCATCGGAAGGTAGCTTAGCAGAGTGTGTGTTAGTGTTTGTGTGTGAGTGAGAGAGAGAGAGAGACAGAGAGAGAGAGAGAGAGAGAGACTGACAGAGAGAGAGAGAGAGAGAGAGAGACAGAGACAGACAGAGAGAGAGAGAGAGAGAGAGAGAGAGAGAGAGAGATTACATGGAAGTGAAGTATGGGATCCACTCAGTTCATGACTGAACTAGGACAAGCATCCTGTAGAGGCCTTGCATGCTGAATTTTGCATTGCTAATTGCTAAATTGCTAAACATCTAAAGGAAAACACCCACCAATGCATACAGGGCAGAATTAGGCCAGTACCTTTTGATAATAAACATTTTTTACATTTTGGATGCATGTTAGGTCAAGTCCCCAAGCACTAAAAACCCAAGATCTGAACCCCAAAAAGAGTCCCCTCAGTCAGCTTATCATGAGACTCACTAACCAACTAAAACCTGACCAACACTAACCAAACTCAGACCAGCACTGCTTTAACAATTTGGTAGAGATACAAAGCAGAGACAAATCCTGACCAAGTACAGGCAGTGACCACAATGGAAAAAGGAAGGTGCAAAAAAAAAACATGCAAAACAAAACTCCCTTACAAATGAACAAAAGTTGCAAGTCCTATTAGGGGCTAAATATAAATGTGTTTTGGCCTGTCACAACCTCAGGGACAGTAAGTAAATATCTAACCAAAAAGAATTTATTGTGAACATAATAATAAATTGAGTTAATAGAGTATAATAGAGTAATAGTATTTAGTAGTTAATTTAATAATTAATCAATGTTATGTGACTGTCATTTATGCTGTTGTTGTTGCTGCTTGCTTTTTATATATTCTTACTCTGATTTTTGTTATCACTACGCTTTGGCAATAAGCATTTTTTTTTAATATGTCATGCCACTAAAGCATTTGAATTTGATATACAGAGATAGAGAGAGAGAAAGAGAGAGATAGACAGAGTGAGAGAGATAGCTATTGAGAGAGATTGAGAGAGATAGATAGAATGAGAGAGATAGAGACAGAGCGAGAAAGAGAGAGGTAATCATCTTTGGCAATACAATTGTGCAAATTTGTCATGCCAATAAAGCGTATTGAGTTAAATTGAGAGAGAGAGAATGAATATATGTGTGTGAGCCTGTGTGTGAGGGAGAAGTATATTTACTCAGAAATATTTAGTCCCATCATGCTGCACATATTATTCTGCCTTCTACAAGTTGTTGGACCCTCTGAAAGGGTACAGTGTAGGTTTTATAAAGCCTGCCCTGAAATATGCAAGTAATATATGCAAAGCATATACAATCCTCAATATGTATGATTTATTTTTATTTATTATTTTGAGGGAAAGGAGGGGAAAAGAAGTGTGTAAGGATATGTTCCACACAGCTGAACCTGAGGGTGTAGGTGACCCTCAGTAATATCGGGGAGGCTGCAGAGGAGCTGACTTAAACGCTACGTCTCAAAACGAGACTTTGATTTGTAGCAGGCCAGCCGTCGGACCACCTACGCGTCTGTTTGGTGAGATCACCGCGGTTTCAGATTGGTGGTCCTGACCTTCAGCGAGCGGTTTCTATGAATCACCCCTTCAGCCCGTGCCCTTCCACCCCTCCACACTGAAAGTTCCCCACAAGTTTTTTCAACCTTTATCGTTTCACATGCTAATCTCCACTCACCTTTTTCTCCCCCCTCTCTCTTTCTCTCTCTTCTGGCACGTGTTTTCGTAGTACTCGGGCTACCTGCGCTGTTCCACGCTGAAATAATGTCCTTCGCTACATTTTATGTAGACTTAGTCAGCCTCTGTACCGGAGCCAGAAATCTGGTTTGCCTCAGTCTGGTTAAAGTGCATTTCTTCTCGTCGGCTTTCCCTCGTGTCTGAGTAAGGCTGTTATGTCAATTCTCTCCTGTAGCGACGGACTTAATAAACAACCTCCTTCAAGTGAAGATGAGGAAACGCTACAGTGTGGATAAGTCCCTCAGTCACCCCTGGCTCCAGGTAATGCGCACTGTGACAGACACATTTCATAGCCTTGGCTTTTCAGAGGCGCATGGCGGTTGACCTGGCGACCCCTGCTGCTTTCCCCCCAGGACTATCAGACGTGGCTGGACCTCAGGGAGTTCGAGACAAGGCGAGGGGAGCGCTACATCACCCACGAGAGCGACGACGCCCGCTGGGAGGAGTACGCCGACGAGCGCAGCCTGGCCTACCCCAAGCACTTCATCATGTCTCCCAACCTCGACGACATGGAGGAGGACCCCTAGTGGCTGGGAGGACTTCCTACGCGTGTCGGAGGAGGAGGAGACGGCGCACGGGACGCCTGCTGGACAGAGACCTTGTTAAACGGCTGAAGCCCTGGACTGACGGTGCACGCGGAGGGCTTACTGTATGTCGCCGTGCGGACTAGAAAGGGGCCGCCACGTGGGTGCCCCTGGACGCGGCGCCATTTTGAAAGTTCATCAGGGGGAAGGCGTTTGAGTTTTCAGGTTTTTTTTATTTTTACTACAGTCACATTTCCGAGATTCTGTGAGGCTCTCAGCTTTATGATATAAAACTGTCCTTTGCTACCAGCCATAGATCGCTGAGCTCTTTGGCCTGATTTCTCGGGTGAAATCTGATTTTATGTGCGTTTGGGAGTGCTCAGTAAGATTAAATGTGATGCACAGCACTTCAACCCAGGGCAGGGTTAAAAGCTTAGACCAAATCCAAGAGGTCATTTAAAATTTCAATAGCATATTTTTCTAAAAGTGATCAGGTGAAAGATGTTTCCTTTTTTTTTTTTTTACATTTCATTATATCAAATTATTTAGCTCATACTGAGGTGATTGATATTTTTTAGAAAGGATTCTGTTCAATTATAAGGTGTCAAACTGGAACACACGACAAGAATGCTAATGCCTTGAGTATATTTTGATATGTGTTTGTGTTGATTCGGGGATAGAATGTTTTTGCACTGTAGGTCAACTACCCTTCTCTTACCGACCCCATCATTATAGAAGTTTGACATCAACGGCTGCTACGTGTAATTCTGGTTCTCTCTCTAAAAAAACTGTCAACCAAAGTATAGAAGTGACTAAGCAGAAAAAGGGATTGCTGGTATGGCTTATATCTGGAAATTCAAATCATGCTTTATTTATTCAGAAATCTCAATCTTTTGTGGTGAGTGTGTTGTCAGCAGAGTTGGTTTTATTCTTTGCGGACCAGAGTGATAGGGTGGAATTTATGTTGGATTTACGATCGTGTCACGCATTTTAGAAAACGGTGAATTTGTTTCACGAATTGTTATTAAAAAACATACATCTATATGTAATACGAAGTGATAAAAAAATGATATAGCCGAGGACCAAATCTGTTTTAACGTACATAGTCAGAAATTGATGTGACCACCTTATGCATTAATGCTTTTGATCCTCTTTCGTTTTTGAATTCTGTGTTAATGTTCGTATCGCTGACTTTCCTGGAGACTCGTAAAAGCAACTGGATCGATGCAAGGACAGTTCACATCTCAGCTGCGCAGTGTTGCTACTCTAACTAAGCTACAAGGTCGAGCCTTTCTACAGAATCAGCCCGGCAAGAGCCCTGTGGGCCACAATACCGAAGGATGGAGACTTGAAGTCGCGCCATTTCTAATGCCGAAAGGCTAAAACCTAGAACTGATGAAAGATGGAACGGCCGTGAAAACCTTAGTTTATGAAACAAAGCTTTTTATTTTCGTATTGTTGTTCTTACCCAAGCACTCGGTGCCAGATCAGGATGCAGAACTCTCTGGTTCAGTTATGAAATGCTTATTACAAGAGTATCTGTTGTTTTTTTCGTTATGCTTTCAGTGTGTTTTTCTATACGTGTGTTCTTTTCTGTTATCAGTTGGTCCGAGGTGTGACAGTGTTTCAGGTATCACGATATCCAGGGCTGGAGTGTATAATCAGGTGTGTCAGGTCTCTGTGTGCGTTTCCGCGCAGCTCGATTTGTGTGTGTTTGCGTGTGCATGTTCATTCGGGCATCCAGGATACCTATTACATTTTTACAAAGTGCAGTTACTGAAAAGGCTACGCAGCCTTGAAGGTTACAACCTTTTCACAATTATTCTTTGAAAATTTATTTTAAAATTAAATCAGTTGTTTTGGCCTTAATCAAAAAAAGTCATGAGATGTATAGCAGGCTCATGGAATCAAATAATACATTCTTTTTGTGCCCAAAATGCTTTCATAAAGAAGTATTTTATCCAGCATCCCCAATAATATACTGTAAATTGCATTGTTTATCATGATTGGATGAGCTTTACAAGACATCAGACTTAAAGATGCGCCGCTGGTTTAGTTTTGTTTGTTTTTTGTGTTTTACAGCAGATGTTACATCAAGAAAAAGCAGTATTCATGTGTGTGCGTGTTGGTGTGTGTGTGTGTGTGTGTGTGAGTGAGTGAGAGAGAGAGAGAGAGAGAGAGAGAGAGATGTGGGCTAACAAAATCCACATTTGTCTATCATAATCCACCTCATTTACCGAAAAACCTTGAAATTTCAAATTTAAACCATTTACAAACTGCTGTGCAGTTAGATGGAGAGATATAAAAGCACACACAAAAATGAAAAATTCAACACAGAACATGATTGTGGGAGATTTTGCAAATCTCATTGCCTCTTTCATGCGTGGGACTACATCACTTTCAAAAGCACATGCAGCGATCGTGTGTGTGTGTGCGAGTGTCTGATACAGAGATAAAACTTCAATCTGCCGAGGTTGCGCTTTGTGCATTTCAGTCCTAGTGTATTTCCTTTTGGTGATAATCCATCTGGTTTGTGTGAAAGGCCCTTGTAGACTGGTCTAGGGCATGTAGAGCAGAAAAAGTCCATGAGAATGGGGTATACGTCATGGTGAATGATACCACATACATGAAGCACAAATTGGAAAGGTGCTGAAGACCTGTCCTGAGAATCCTTTTAATGTCTGTTGCCGCTGGTTTGGCAGATGTTCAGTGTTTTTGTATATTTTAGTATGTACAGATTTAATAAAAACCTGCATCTTAACAGTATTTCAGGCTTTTGTTTTTATTCTGCAGCAGCCACACGGTTTCGGAAATTTTGGAAGGACTTCCTATTTATGTCAGAGGTCTAATCGTGTGTTCTTTAGACCCGTGACTCGGTAGCAATGGTGGCAGCGAGCTCATGACCAATGCGCTTAGGATGTTCAGAAGAGAACTTCATTCACACTTGCAGAAGACTGCTTTCATTCTGAGTGCTGTTGCTTTCAGGTGTGTTCAGGGAATTTACCACTGACTTCTGTGTAGACACAGTGGTTGACATAGGCGAGCCAGGAGCTGACAATCTATTACATGCTTTTTGGTTGTGAAAATTTTTTAAACAAAATTCTCGACCACCACGACGGAGGACTGAAGTGCAAGCACATACAAGCCTTTGGCCCTACTCAGAATTATGTGAGTCATAAGTCCCATTGAACCTCAGATGATATTTACTCATAACCCAACAAATCTGACTCACCAAAAATGCTAGTATCTGAAATACTAGTTATTCACTGTTTCATTTCAAATCCAATGTGCTGGGGTACAGAGCCAAAACAAAAATTTTTTTGTCACTGTCCCATTTACATTTAACTGTATTAATTTTATCTATCAAATGTTCAAGATCCATTCAGTATATATACACAATATTTGAGACAAGAGTTTCTTGAAATGTGTTCTTGTTCATGTTAGGTACGAATTAGTAATTATAATTATAATTTTATACTTCATCTTTTTTCATAGTAAGCATTTTAGCATGTTGTGATATTTATCCAGTATGACATCATTTACATGTCTGAGCACTTGAACGTCATTCAATAGGCAAGAACAGTATATGACAAGATTTAATTTCCAGGTTTTGAGAAACTTTTACAGTTTTCTTTTTAAAGGAATGGAAAAATGGTTTAATAATCCAAATCTGGTGTCCTCTCAGATTTTTTTTTTTACTATGGTCTGTGGTCCCTGGGAAAGGTGGGTGCAGGGTGGAGGTTAAGGGAAGACAATAACAAATGATGATAACAGTTGACAGTTAATTTATCCGTGCTTATTTAGTTAAATTTGCTTTAACATTAGAAAATGTAGAAATTCCTACTGAGACTAAATAGAGGGAAATAAAGCTTATTCTGGGGTTGTCTTGACTGATTGAACTGTACATTAAATGAACAAAACATTTTCACTGAAGAAAAAATCACCAGCTATCTACTACTATCTAAAAGTAGCTTCCAGTGTTGCCAGATTTTAAAACTGTGAACCCGACCAAAGCCATTTTCACTCGCACAATAACATTTAAAAAAGTATCCCAATTGGGTAGGAATCGGCCCAATCTGGCAACAATGGTGGCAACTGGTTACAATGGAATATTACAGGGGAAGAGTGAATTTTGAAATTCATTAGCGTTGTTAAATTCCAACTCTATTCCACATCCAAATAAGCCACTTCACTTTGCAGACAGCGAAAGGTACCAATGAAGCGCCACAGAAATTCATTTTCGTTGTGTCATTTTGGAAATGTCTCAAGCGTGCATTGTGATCCCAGTGTGTGATTTCCTCTTAAATGGTAACAGCAGCGTGGAGTAGAGTACATGTCTCTGGACAAGCGATGGAAACTACATCAGATCAACTGGCTAGAAAATGCTTTCGTTAAGTGCATTTCAGTATCATTGCAGGCTGCACAAACACGCTCAATCAGTGAGATACCTGGTTATTTTGGCAGGCACGACCAGCCTATTGTAATTTTATCTTTTAATTGCCACTGCAGCAGTAGGTCTGAGGCCTCTCAGCTTCATTACAGGGACAAAATAAAGCCTGCTGAGCATGGTCTCCTTCTTCTCCACTTTCACCAAAATGGTTTCAAGATGTACAAGCACCACGTGGCAGATTAATCGTTTCCAACCGAGAGAGAGAGAGAGAGAAAGAGGGAGAAAGAGAGAAAGGCAAACCACTTCATCCAGTCAGTGACAGCTCTATGTGATTTAGTTTTTCCTTTATAAAAATCTTTATTGAAGCACTTAACTGATAAAACTATATGTTTTCAAACAGCATTTTGGCGAGAGAGGGCTAAATTCTGAGAGGTATATTGTATTACATTAGTTACTTGCTTAGGAGATAGTATGATGAATTAAAATGATCCCTATGTAACATTTTTATGAACTCTATAAGTTAAGACAGCTGGATTTTTAAACAGGAGCAAATGAGGTCACTCCTCTCAACAACACCACAGTAGAGTCTAAGCCTCTAACCAAATAACTTGTAAATAAACCACAGTGCAATGCTAAGCATTTATTAGCGCCTGCATGGCCCAGAGTGAAGTGTTTCACTCCTTTGGAGCTCATTCAGATAAGAGAATTTGTGCAGTTTGTACAGTAATGTTTCTAGAGGTTGGATAACATCAACAGATTATTTTTTTGTGTTAATCCACAATTCTAAACGCAAATATAAGTTTTTATGTCATGCCAGTTCTTGTTTTACAGCATTCTCAGGTTGTATATGCCATAGGAAATATTTCCAACAAAAAATGATTAAATGTTTTTTTAATCACGTACCATACATGTGTACAACCTCAGGAGGCTAACATGATTACATTTCTATACCAGCTACTTTTTGGAGCTCATTGTCTTGGCCAATCAAAAACAGACTAAAATTGAAATAATATCAACAACCCCCAGACAGTGCACTATCCCTTTAAGATGCAAAGTTCTTCAAATTTAAGACCATTTGCTTTCATTCCACAGACTGGCGAAGGTCCACAGATACCGAGAGATCCCAGAACTTTTTAATGTGGTAAATTGGTGGTTGTGGGGCCGTTGACCATTGATCTTCATTTCGGCTGTAAACCGCAACGCCATCACACAAGCCTCTTGATTCTGTTTCCTTGTGCCGCGTTCACCGCTTTACACCACGCACTCCTAACCATGTATGCCCAACACTCAGTGCTCAATTACCCACTAATCACCATACGGACTGAGCATCTCTTGATTGCGCTGTGGCTGTGTTACGGAGCCCATCCTTCACAGTCCAGTTGGTCGGCCTCCGAGTGATGACAGTCCGCCGCAAAAAACCTCCTTGTGTTACGGTGCCTTATCTGCCTGTGGGGGAACATGTAAAAAGACAAATGGTTCCACATGCTGCTCTGCGCAGAAGCAGATACACAATGGCTGCTTGGCGCCCCACACACCCCCAATCAGTCAACTGATTGATTTTACTACCACTTCATCCTATTTTGGCACCACTCTATTCCATGGGCAGTTTAGGACAGTGGGATTGCAAGGGGTGGGTGGGAGTGCAATTCTACGAGGTAAAATTCTTCTAGTTTAAAATCCGTGTGCATGTTAAATGCTTACAAAATGCTTCTGAAGAATACTTTTAGATAAAGTAGCTGGCAGTGCTTCAAATGAGATTAAGTAAGCATTTCTGATAGTAAAATGTCCCAACTGAATTCCGGTCAAATACACAGCATGTGAAATTTGAGTATCTAAGGCCTCCAGTCAGGATTCCTGCTTTGGGGCATTACCTTTAAGTTCACCTGTGATGTAAGACTTGGCAGTGCAGTCAAAATGTGAAAGCCTCTTCAAGATCAAACTGATGTGTGTGTGTGTGTGTGTAAGATTTAATACCAGATATCATACACTGTGTAGAGGCTGGGCAGCTGTTATATAAATGACAGCATTGTGGTCTGCTAATTCCTAAAAAGCAACAAAAGGAATTTTTCATGATAGTCATTGCTTTGTTGTTAATCTCGGTTGGAAAATAAATTACCTAGAAGAGGATTGTGGAAAAACTAGAACAAAATCTATATGATAGAGATATTATGAATTCCCAATCACTGTACAAGCAGCTGGAATATTATAAACCTAAGCATGTTACTTCTTGGTGGTCGACCATCACATACGCTTGGCAGGATTGCTGTTTTTTTGGTCCATCCAAAATGGATGGTGCACAACCAACATTAAACATATTGAAGTAATGTAACTCAGAGTCTGTATCTTGCAGATTTGTTTTTTAAATTTATTTTATTGATATGGCCCAGTAAAAAAATATATATCTGCAATTTGTGGATTGGCAGGAAATCAAAAAGCTTATGAATATGGTAGGTACTGGAGCCCAGAACAGGCACAACATTTATTCCATGCCAGGGTGTCTGTTTTCCATCTTTGTAGAATCACAGTTTATTGATGATAATGACGATGGTCAAAACAGTTAATATACTGTCACTCATAGGCAATGAGAAGGTCAGAAACTAAGCAGGGTGAGCTACTGAAAAGAAAGTCGTTTTAACGACAAATAGGAGAAACAGCACCCTCGCCTGGCCTCATGTCGAACCACAACAATTGTTTTTAAAAATTCTGAAAACTTGCTGTAAGCTTTTATCCCATGAACAGTGCATTTTATAATTACATTATTTTATAATGGAATGGACATGGAACATATGAATTGCCATTTTAAAAGTAACGTATGCCTGATTGATATTTAATTTAATTCTCATGAGCAACTATGCACACTATGCAAAGCTGTTTATAACAGTAACATGTCAGACTAAATTAAATTACTTTAAAATGTTTACATATCAGATATGATGCATTTGCAGAGGCTCGGAACGTTTGCCTGGTCTTAAATATCAATCTGTAGAATGCGCTACTACTTATCAGTAGATATACTGTGACACACGAATGCACGCGTAAATGTATTTGATTTTGGTTTATCTGTGATGATCTATGCTACATGGTGTATCGCACCTACATAAAGGTATTAGGCTACACTGTCCACCTAGAAACAATTTGTAAAATATTACGACTTCCACATGTAGAAATACATCTGGGAGGTCTCACAATCACGTGGTGAACCTTTCCTGTCGACCTTTTACAGCTTCTCGGTCCTAGTAGCTCAAATAACGCTAAAACAATACTAAACAAATGCATAGAATAGTATATTTTCAGTTCCGAATAGGTGCAATAAAATAAATACATTTAAATAAAATATCGTCGTCTTTCGTGTTTATTAACTAATCTTTTTTTTTTTTTTAAATGAAACGGTAATTCATACAATTTACTTCCAGGATCTTAGTTAGCTTCCGCTCGTTCATGTTGTTACCAAGCATGGCCGTTTTACGCAAGCAAGGGAAAATGGGAATGGAAATGGAGCAGAGTTATGACAACGACGAAGAAGAGCATGAAAATGAAGAAGACGAGGAACAATCAACATCGAAGGGAGTATCTGGAAAAAAAGTCGATGAATTTAATTTGGACGAAGTGCTGCGTTTGGGAGGCACCAAAGTAAGTCTAGTTCTGAGCTACGTTAGCAGACCCGTTGGATATGCACGTGTCGTTGAAAAAAATACAGCGTTAACGAACAACATGTCAGGTTCTTTTCGGACATCGCAGTTACCATAGCTACTTAATAGCAATTCACTTGTTTGTATATAGTCTAATATAAGTATAATATAATACGATAATGTGTTTAGCTTTGTATAGCCTGAATCGCTAGCGAGGTGTATTCACATGTGTTCAGATGGTTGTTCTGCTGAATGCTAACTAAACTTTCCTGACAAATTGACGCGTTTTAGGTTATTTGTTACCTTTACCTACAGATCATAGATAGTGAGCTACTATTGTTTCGCACTTGGTTGGTATTGTGTCTTTTTTGCCATGAGTAGTGGGCTACTGTTATTTCACGTTTCTTTGGTATTTTCTTTACCTTACAAATACAAAACAACAAATACAAAATCGATGAAACTGTAAATATCTGAAGTTTAGTTAACTACGACACGCACATCACACAGCCAAGATTATAGCACCATATAGAATTATATGAGACAGGCCAACATGCTAATTAACGTCAGTTAGTTATTTAGTTAGTTAATGGTTAACTGGTCAGATTTCTTCAACTCGTTCTTGCCAGGTTCACGGACCACTGACGTGCATGTTTTGTTTATTTCCTCCATTAGGCAGATTATGTTATGCTGGCCTCTATAAACGATTCCCAAGAGCTTGTTGACGGTGGAAAGAAAGATATCATTGATGATCTGAAAAAGGGGGAGCTGCAGGACTTCATCACCAAGCTCGGCATCCGCGCATACTCTGAGCAATTCCAAATCATAGCCGATGATTCTGCTGAGCTGGAGGACTCTACGAATACTCATACAAAAAATAAATTAACAGAAGAAAAAAAGGGGAAACCAGAGAAAGTAAAAGAGCCCCAGAAAGATAAAGAGCAGCAAGGTGCTGAGGGGAAGAAGAAGACAAAAAAAGCCAAAGAGCAGGTCAGTGCTACTGTTCGGGGGAAGAAGGAAAAGCAGAATGCTGACCTATTTGAGTTCCACAAAAGGCAGCTGCTGCTCATAAAACCAGGTGGGAAGTGGTTTGAGCAGGAGTACACCAACGAGAAAGACTTCGCCCCTCAGGATGAGGCTCTGGTTGCCCAGTACAAGGCCCTGGCCCAGAAGCTGCTGGAGGCCGATGCCGACCTCTTCAAAAACAAGAAGAACGCTCAGAAGGGCGCCAACTCGGGGTGGATGAAGACGGTGGTCTCCACGGGGACGCTGGCCGACAGGATGGCGGCCATGACACTGCTGATCCAGGACGCTCCGGTCCACAGCCTGCAGTTCGTGGAGAACCTGGTCTTGCTGGTCAAGAAGAAGGGCGGCCGCCGGCAGAGCCTGATGGCCCTGGACACCCTGCGGGAGCTCCTGCTGTCCGACCTGCTCCCGGAGCACCGCAAGCTGAGGGCCTTCTCCCAGCGGCCCTTCGACAGGCTGGAGGAGCTGGCCAGCGGGAACCGCGACGCCCGCGACCGGCGGCTCATCCTCTGGTACTACGAGCACCTCCTCAAGCACCAGGTGGCCGAGTTCGTGGTGGCGCTGGACGCCCTGGCCCACGACACGGTGCCCGCCACCAAAGCCCGCGCCCTGACCACCGCCCATGAGCTGCTCTGCAGCCGGCCTGAGCAGGAGAGGGCCCTTCTCGCCCAGGTGGTGAACAAGCTGGGCGACCCCGAGTACAAGATGGCCTCCAAGGCCTCCTACCTGCTGGAGACCCTGCTGCACTCGCACCCCAACATGAAGGTGGTGGTGTGCGGCGAGGTGGAGCGCCTGATGTTCAGGCCCAACGTCCACGCCAAGGCGCAGTACTACGCCGTCTGCTTCCTCAACCAGGTCCTGCTGAGCCACGAGGAGGCCGACCTGGCCGGCAAGCTCATCACCATCTACTTCTCCTTCTTCCGCGCCTGCATCAAGAACAAGGACGTGGAGTCCAAGATGCTGAGCGCGCTGCTGTCGGGTGTGAACAGGGCCTACCCCTACGCCCGGACGGGGGATGACAAGATCAAGGAGCAGCTGGACACGCTGTTTAAAGTGGTGCACATAGTCAAATTTAACACTGCTGTTCAAGCACTTATGCTGCTCTTCCAGGTAATGGACTCTCAACAGACCATCTCTGACCGGTACTATGTCGCGCTGTACAGGTGAGTGGGTCTAACCAGGCTTCTGTGTGACTTTGGAAAGACTGTTACCCATAAAGTAGCTTGTTGCATATATTATGTTATGATGGTACAATTAGTCTTGTTTTAGTATTTAAACTGTATCATATTATAACATTGACTATAGACATACATTGATGAACACAGCTCTTGGTGTATTTATTTCTTCCAAGCATTTGAATGAGCTCGCTACCTCTTCAAATGATTTAATTATTCAGGGAGTAAGTTACTGTTGTTCCACGATACGCCGTTGCATTTGTGACTTCTGTTTATTTTGTAAGATTTTGACGGAACTTAATACTTTATGCCTCTGTCTGTAATGGTTCCCTACAGGAAGCTTATGGACCCTGGGCTCCACATGTGCTCGAAGCAGGGCATGTTCCTCAACCTGCTGTACAAGTCTCTGAAGGTGGACATCGTCCTGCGCCGCGTCAAGGCCTTTGTGAAGAGGCTGCTGCAGGTCTGCTGCGAGCAGAACCCCACCTTCGCCTGCGGGGCCCTCTTCCTGGTGTCAGAGGTCATGAAGGCCAAGCCGGGCCTCAGGCTCCTGCTGCAGGAGAACCAGGTGAGTCCCGTCATTGCTGGAGGTTAATACTGGTTTATTCCCCCCCCCCCCCATCACTCATATAATGTGACTGCCCCTTAGTGTCTGCTCATAGACGTTTATTGGGGGAAAGTGGTTGATGCTGAGACTGAAGGAGCGGTGTAGTATTATAGTAGAATCTGATAATAAATGATTTATTATTAGGCTAAATTCAGTTTTGCCATGACAGGGAATCCAGTTAATATCCTTCATTATTTTCACTTTACTATGTTTTAATTGGATATTTAGAATTTCCTTAGAATTTCTTTAACGTGTTGTATTAGTTGTGTTATGTCTTGTCCTAAGTCTGTTGTCTGTCTTTGTACTTTGTGTATTGAATTTTTTGTAAAAATGTATGTATATATACTTTTTTCATTTCATAGATCTTTGACATACTGTTGTTATAGTATTGATAATTTGAATGTAAGCACTACAAAAACAATACAAAAAAGAATTATACAAAAAGATACCATTAAATGTTAGGGACAAAGCTTGATGAAAGTGCTGCCTGGAAAAAGAGGATGAAACAATTCCATTTCAGGGCTCATGCAGTGGCAGTTAAAGGTAGGCGAAGTGTGCACTCCAAGCGCCTGTCATGTTTTGTTGCGAGTGCATGTTGCCGTCATCACTAAAGCAGAAATGAAATATTGAGCATGTTTTAACTAAATGCCGTTTCTCTTTTCCAGGATAGCGAGGAGGAAAAGTTCAAAGACCTTGACGAGGATGATGACGAAGAAGAGCGGTTCACAGATGCCGATAAGGTGGAGGAAGGGAAGGAGCAGGAACCGAAAGCGCCGAGTCAGGCCGTGTCCTGGGTGCATCACCAAAACATGGACGGTGAGATGATTTATTGCTATTAATGGTATTTTTATGGTTTAATTTTTAAAATCTATCTCATTTTATATTCATGAACTCAGACTAATATTCATGTGTATTCAGGATATGTATTTGTTCTTGGTTAGCATAATTAGCTTGCATTAGTGATTTAGCGATGTATAATTATTTGTTGGTCTGGGAATGTTATTGATGAGGTCTCTGACCTTATTGCTCACATAGATCAGATGGATGCACTTTGTTCTTTTAGACTGCGAGTTGCTCTGCAAGTGTCTTTGCTAAATAAATGTAACATAATGTAATGTCCTCTGATTCATGTATTATATAACTTTTTGCGAACCCATTCATTCATCCTCAGTTGAGCATGAAAATTATTTCTCTTCAAAGTAGACAAATCTGCGAATGTCATTTAATCTGAGAATGATTTATGTAAATAATACTACAGATTCTGGAGTCATCTTTGTCCGTAAAGTCACCACAAAAATTAAATATTTAATTAATTAGTGAAACTTTCTCTTGAAGTGAATCTTTGAGTAGCATTGCAACTTTGTCTGTGGTCTTGAGCCGATTAGCCTTCTACGAAAACATTTCTCAGTGCACTGTGTATACAATTTAAAGTCAAACTTCTATGGTTCATCCCACACCCAATCGTAGTCATAACCGTCCGCCTAGCTCTGTTTCTGTCAGGTGGGAAAAAAATGGAGGCCTATGACCCCTGGCACAGAAACCCCTTGTTTTGTGGGGCGGACCATGCCATTCTGTGGGAGCTGAAGAAGGTAAGGGCTTGGCATGTCTTTGAAGTGGTGAGGTGTAAAACAGTGTAGTCTTCAATCAGTAATAACCCTGACCTCTCCTCCTCGCGTCTTCCAATCAGCTTTCGGCTCATTTCCATCCGTCGGTAGCCCTGTTTGCCAAGACCATTTTACAGGTGAGTGTTCGTTCAGATATCATGTATTGTTGGAAACTTTGAAATTGGTTGACGGCTCAAGCTTGTAACATAGATCGGTGTAAATTTCAAAACTAAATGTTATTCAAGGGTTGAACGAACTCAAAACACTGCTTCCACTGCTGTTATTTAAGTAAGCGTTTGTTGATTTTCCCTCAGGGTGAGTTCATCACGTACACAGGGGACCCTCTCCAGGACTTCACTCTGATCAGGTTCCTTGATCGATTCGTCTTCAGGAATCCCAAACAGAAGAAATCTAGAGGTAAGACCTGGGCAGTATGCATATTTATTAATAATACAGTGTTTACATACTGAGGTGGACTGCTTTGTGACCACTCTATTTTCACTGTCCATTTACTCGAACAGTGTGCATTTACTTGAAGTATGCATTGCGGTCTTATTTTTGTCAACTTGTTGATTTTACATTCATTTCTACGTGGATTTCATGATTTGTACTTTTCACAGAAAATACAGACAGCTCTGTTATGCAGCCCAAACTGAAGCTGTCCATGAACAACGTCCGAGCTTTGCCAGGTGAGTGCCAGATGGTTTCAGAACACGCTCGTACAAGCCTGAGTACCTTGCACCTCTCTTTGGCTGAAATGTTGAGCGTTATGCCCATGCAAGAAAAGGCAACCGCCCCTTCCCTTGTCTTTCAGTCAACTGTGAGGCGTTCCTGGCCAAGGAGGAAAGCCAGATTCCTGTGGATGAGGTGTTCTTCTATCGGTGAGTCAATCGGCTTTCAGGCTCACCTTAGGTACTTGCTTGCGTTGTAGATGTATATTGATATTCTGTATATGAGATTAGCCTCTTGAAAGCTTGTGCGAAATCAGCTGAAGTACCTCCGTCTCATCGCTGCGTGGGTGTCGCCAGGTTCTTCAAAAAACGGGAGTCGGAGAAGCAGCTCCGTCGGCCGCGGGGCGACGGGGACAACGAGAGCGTAGATGACGTTGACGACGACGAGTTCGAGAAGGCGCTCGGTGAGCATGCCGACTGTCTTGTGCTTTGGCATGGGGAAAAGTGGTCTGCCTCTGTTGGAAGACCTGAGCGGTGTCTAAACTGTCAATAATCCCTCGGTAACAAAAGTTTTTAGACCGTATGCTATTGAATTATCGCCTCTTGGGCGCTACAGAGGTAAGACGTTTGGCAGTGAGGTGCGTCAACCCGCCTGGTGTAAGTGTCGACAAAACACTAACCAATCTCGGGAATGAGAGGCATCAATGTAAGCGCTATAAAGCGCTATAAATGCAGTCCATTTATACGAATTTATGGACAGAGCAGACTATAGCACCTCTAGTTTCCAATCGTCTGCTTGTATTTTCTCAAACTTCTGTTACCTCTGAACGCGCTGTAATGATTTACCCTTCCGATGTCTTTATTCTCCAGATGCATTTGAAGGGGACAGTTACTTCACGGACCTTAAGGATGACAGTCTGGACTTTGCTGGGTACGCTTAGGTTCAAACCTGCCCTTTTCATGGTGATATGTATTTCTCTGATAATTAAGGAAATGCAACAGTATTGAGGTCATGATGGCCGAGGCTCCGTGGGAGGAGTTAGGATAATTCTCAGGGCCCTGAATGACTGGAGTCATCAAAAAAATGGGTTGTAATTGTGCTACATCACATTAATGGTTAATAGTGGATATTGCTGCCATGTGTGGTTCCATAGCAACGTTAAGGGCAAGTCCCAAAAGGACAGGAAGGGTGATGACCTCTCTGATGACTCTGACGACCTGGATGAAGATGACCTGGACGATGAGGAGATGTCTCTGGGCAGCATGGATCAGGAGGACTTCGGGGACGTGCTGGAGGAGGAGGGAGGGGCCTTCATGGACGTAGGAGGAGAGGATGAGGAGGAAGAACTGGCAGGTACTGCAATCGCATTGATTTACTTGAGGCTGCAGATCAGTTCAGTGGGAAGTGACCACTGAGCCTCTCTAAATTGGTGTCTTTGAATAATGGTGTTCAGTTGGGTTACACAATGCGATGAGTCACACATGTTTGTCCTTATAGATTCAGGTGAGGAGATGGAGGAAGTCATGGAAACAAGTTCCATTTCCAAAAAAGGCAAGAGGAAGAAGTCTGGGGACTTGGACTTTGTTGCCTCTATGGGTAAGCTATGCAGTTTAGCTTGGACTCTGATCTTCTTTCCTTTTTTAACGCAGTTCTGTTGTCCCTCCCCCCAGTATACTAAATAAATATAGACATGATGGGAGGCTTTAAGTAATAATGTTAAACTTTTTGATGTAGGATCAAAACAAGGACGGAAGAAGACGAAAACCATGAAGGAAGATGGTGGCATGTTTGCTTCTGCTGAGGAGGTAATGTAATGCATATGGGAATATTGTTATTATATTATTGTAGAAGCTTGAATAATCATGTGTAAGATGGAAAAATTAACTCACCAGCATGTTATAATAGCACAGGAGCAATAGGGAACTACAAAAGGAAGAACTTAATCGCAATCTAGCTCTATTGATGAATGCGGTATGCCTCCCCTAAATTATCCAGCACCTCCCCCAATGTTAAAGGAAAAACACAGAAATAGGCACTTTCTGCATTTTATTATAAAAGATTAAAAATTGGCTTACAGCTAAATTTACGATGCAACAACGACCCACCAGCTTTTAAAAACACTTAATCAATCGCTAGCCTAATCACTGCATTATAAGCCAGTATCTAACATAGCAAATGCGGTACCTGTAGCACACTATTGCATGCAATTAGAATGTCTAGGAATCAACATTTTGAAAAAAATACAATAATACCCACCCAGCTAAATATGTTCCACTGCTGTCTTATTGTAATTAATACTGAAGAAGACCACATCAGTTAAACAAACCAGAAAATAATTATTTAGAATCAACTGAGAGGGGAACTGTTCAATTGTAATGGAATAACTTAACTAACATGGGACAAAAACAGGAATTTTGAATAACATAGTTGATAGCACTTCAGCTATGTCAGTCTTGTGAGAAGGTCTGATTAAACAAGTGGTCTAAAATGGGTATTAAAGTATGTTTTTCTTACCATTTTGCACAACCCCAGTTCCTCCAGTCTTTGATGCCATCTTCAGGTGGTTCTTGGGCAAGACTAGAATCACATATCCTGTTTCAGCTAAACGCTTTCACAACAAACTGATATTGTAGCTACCAATGTAAAATGTTAACTTTATAGACAACGGCTAAATTAAATAGCCTGTCGTTAAAGGACACTGGGTGGATGCTAACCATGTCAAACGAGTGTGAATTTGATTACTTTAATAAAATTATGGAAATCGGAGACTTATGTGGTGATTGATCACTAGCATTGCCTCTAACAGAGCCTAAAACAGCAGTATACTCTAGCGTTGATAAAACTTGATAGACATGCATTTGGACCACTAATTTTTGCTGAAATAATTCCTGAATTAATGTGATTGGATAATAAACAAATAAAATGCTTCTACTAGGTGGTATGTGTCAGAATCTCATGGATTGGGAAGAATAAAATTCCAAGTGTAAATGTGATTTGGTATTATGTTGCTTAAATGGAAAGCATTTAGTCACTGTATCAGTGTGTGTCATAGTTTGCCCATAGTTTGAACTAGTCTTTTTTTCCCCCCTGTATGTGCGTACACAAACACTTCAGTATTGTGAATGCAACCATTAAATGCTTTTTGCCATTTGTATGCTAATAGATTTATGAAAGTGTTTTTGTATCTGTGATAAGCCTTTGTCACGCTGGTAAATAATGCTTTTTCTTTTGCAGTTTGGGTATCTGCTGGATGAACATGTAGGATCCAAGTTTGACAACGTTGGCATCAACGCCATGGCAAACCGAGACAAAGCAGGTGAGTTCTGGCACAGGGAGTATGTGCGTTTTGTATTCCAAGTGTATTGTGAGAATTCAAAGGAAGAACCAATTGAATAAAATGCAAACAAAGGCATGGACTGGTCAAAAGATGGAACAAAATGTAAAAGAAGGGAACAGCCTCCCCTGCAAGTACAAGTAGATATAACTTAAGATTGTTGTCCATCTGTGTGGAGCACTTCTTGCAAATTGCGTGTTGTGTCTAGCATTGTATGAGAAATAAACAGATGGCATTCTTGCTTAGTACTGGAATAAAAGTACAGACAACATGGCAAATAGAATTTGACTTTATTCTCCTGGCTAGATGCTAGCCAAAATCAACATGTTCCTTCCACTGCGATCCAGTCGGTCATTTCAAAGGAGGGCTATTGTACATCCAGATGTGAAACACCATAATGGCTCTTCCCTGTGATAAAAAGAATCCGTATTCTGCACAAATCCAACAGTTGCAGTTGTTTTTCATTTCAGACACTCATGAAGCTCTCACTTTGTTTTGACGGTTATAATTAAAGCGTAGCGGAGTCCAGAGCGGAGTCCAGAGCTATATTTGTAACCCCATATGCTTTGAGCTCACACACCCCCTCCCTGTCGCTCCTCTTTAGGCATCAAACAGCTGAAATGGGAGGCGCGCAGGGACGACTGGATCCGAGGAAGAGACGTGAAGACCCTGCGGAGGAAGAAGGCCGCGTTTAACAAACGTACGCAGTTTGGCAAGTTCAAGGGCAGCAAAAAGAATACCAAGAAATAACATTTGCGTGTCCTGCCACAGAGGGGCCGTTCTGACCCGCTCTCCGGGATCAGGGGCGTTCCTCTCGCCTCCGCCAAGCTCACCCCTAGGACTTCTTGGCGGACCACGCCTCCTGGTCGCCCTCCCGAATTCCGTAGACTCCCGCCCACTCGTTGGACTTGTAATAGACTGAAAGGAGGGGCGGGTGTTGAAAGATGAGAGACTGAGACTACACAAAAAAAAACATTTCATCACGAGAAGCACACGGATATTGTTTGTGTTTCGACAAACCCTGGACGGATGCAACGCTCGATCACCCCAGACCATCCGTGTGAAAGGCCCGAGCCAGTTGGCTATTTTTGTTGAAAAATAAACATTACCCACATATTTCTGTGGCTGAAATTAAGCGTGCCCCAGTAAAAAATATCTGATGGCGTTGGTCATGGCAAAGGTAATCTTTAAGGAATGATTGTGTTGCTGTCAATGTTTTATATTTAAAGTTGTATTAAAAAAAACCTTAGAACAGCTTGTTGAATTTTTTTAAGCTCATGGGGATATTCAACCAGCACACACGCACACATATTTAAGGGTTTGCCAAGTTAAGCAGTCTACTTTGAGTACCCTGTGTATAAACTGGCTAAATTACCAGGCATCCTTTTAAGGGTTTAGTAGTCCCATTAACTCAGTGACTGCTGATATTCAACCTTTAAACTATGCAGGTGAAAACAGAAGGGTTCAGAAATCCAAAGTTCATTTAGCCTACTTCTCACCTTCTAGAACAGATGGAAGGTTTCTACTCATGGTACTCCTGAAATCTAGGGAAAGGGAAAATGGAAAAACGTGTCAATGATTAGATGGGCTGCAGCAACACCTGACAGGTGTTAAACGCACAAATACTTACCTCTGCTCGTGTTCATCTTTTGAAAAAGGAAGTAAGCACCAAACACGCCGGCAACTTCTAAAACGACTATCGCTTTGAAGGCTTTCCGAGCAAACGGTTCCATGGTCTTGGGAGCCATCTGTGCGGAGGGAGAAAAAACTGGGGTGAACATATCTGTTGTTGAACATAATCTTGTTTTGGATTCAAATACTTTTCTATGCTTTACTGATCTTGTCTGGTGTATTGGAACCAATGAAATACTCTCAAAAAGTGCAAACCCTGCCTTCTGGTCATAGTGGCAGGCTCAATTACACCAGTCAAGATCAATAGAGCACAGAAAAGTATTTGACCCAGGTCTGTATCTGTCATATACTTAAGTGTATTTTGATGTTCCGTGTATTTAATTGTCACTAATTAATACTGAAAAGCATATCGCATGATTTCCCTTTCCTAGCATGTAAACGAGGGGCTCTGTGACAAACAATACAGAAACTAACCCGTAACGTAACACTACACTAAGTCTAAAATTCATGTCCACTTAAAACATTAGGTCTTTTTTTCACATTAAAATAATTCAAATTACTGCAATGGCCTGCACAGTCCCCAGATCTCGATGGCATCTTTAGAATGAGGTGGAATAGGAGGTTTGCAGCATGATTGTATGGCCGAAAAATCTGCGGGAACTGCATGATGCTATCAAGTCAACATAGACCGAAGGAATGTTTTCAGCACCTTGTCGAATCCATGCCGGGAATAATTCAGGCTGTTCTGGAGGCAAAAGGGGGTTCTACCTTTTCCACGTGTATGTGGAATTTTTATTTATCATGGCATACATAGATGTTTATGACATACCATCATCTCAAGAGGTTAAATATTCTTCAGTAGATTCAGTAGACTTTAAGTGTATAAGAGCAACTGACAGCTCATTACTATTCAGAGCTTGCAATTAGGATAGAAACAAAAGTCAACATACAGGTCCCCAGGCTCGAGCTTGGTTTTCAACCCACGTAAATTTATTCCTAAGAATTCTCAGATAGCTAAGTGGCCTGGTCGAGATTACGAAGTTTAGGTGTGATACGCCCTGAACGCGTAAGACTGTAAAAATGCATTCATAACATTTTAAAATTTGTTTTCCTGAACATGTGTCTTACCGTTCTCGTTGCCCTTGTTACAAGTGACTTCCGTATTACGGCTACTCGGGAGGTTCAAACAAGGCATTGAAATGCGACAGGGTTGTAAAACGGGGCAAAAATGAAAAAATAATAAAATAGACATCGCAGCGTGTAAATCACAAGATAAAGTAGTAAAACGAACTTCCGAATAAAAAGAATCCTGAAACATTATTATTATTTTTTACTTTCTTGACTGTTTTTGTTCTGCGATAGCCTATATAAGTGAGATTCTCATTTTATTAACCATTTTAGATTAATAAAATGATTTTAAAAGACGGATTTTAAAAGACGGAAACAGCAGGTGTCGCTCTAAACAAAACAATATCTAGCAAGCAGGACGCTTTTCTCATAATCATGCCATGTCCATAAATCAAGATGTATGAACACATTATGTTCATTTATGAGCTTTGTAAACATATCTAGATTTTTCAGAACACTTTTTCAAAGTAGGCCATTGAGGTTTCACATTGCAATTCAAGTAGTAATTGGAAATATAGTAATTCTGTGAATTATAACTTTGAATAGTAACAACCATGTTCTATAATCATTACAAAATATTGCTTTAAAGTCTTGTAAAATGAAAACAAGTTTTTCAGGTGAGGCTGTTTGATTAAACTAAATTATCTTCAGCATCAATTGGCCTAAATTTCATGCCTTGTTGTGCCAAGGATCAAATATTGTCCTTGATACTATAAGCTATCACATTTATAACTCAGTTTATTGCACTTATAAATTGTTATGATCATATAAACAAGACCTAATTCCTTTTCTGCAAGCTGTGAAAATCAATCTGGACGCAAATTCAATGTGACAGCCGGTGTTTGCCGATAGCTCAACTAGCGTATTAGCTGCCAGCCATTCTTACGTTACATTAAGGGATGGATAATTTTCTGTGTCTCAGTTCTGCTCTGCTCTGTCGTCTCAATGCAAGGCTGTCTCAGGTATGAGTCCAAGCAAACAAGCCATTCCAGAAACGCCCGAGGCAGGCAACATTTATCTGGACTTGGGGGGTGGGGGGTGGGGGGAATAGGATCAGGAGTGATCTTGTTTGTTCTGCAGCCTGGCTCCATTTCGCTGAGCTGATGACGTGAGACCACCCACAGGACTACCCAAGGCAGGCTGTTGCTATTTGTAGTTTATAGGCCGGAGTCCTGAGCCACTCATAGCCAAACCTTCACATTGTAATTAATTATCAGTTTGCTTTTTTGGGGGGATGACTTCAACTACTTACAGCTCACATTCTGCCTATTTAAATTACAAAAAAAATGTATCTTCTTTTTTTACTGGCGCAATGAAACACATAAACTTACAGGGTATCTTGCGCTGTCTCAGCAGATTGCATGATGTGATCCATGTATGCATAGTATATGCCGGCTGAATGTTTTTTTTCATATAGCAGGCATTTAGCTTTTCAAACATTGACAGCAAAAATAGTAATGAGGCAATAGAGAATACAACATTAATCTTGAACACAATCACACATCATGTATGCTTTTACCCTATATGTCTGTCACATTCATGCCTTGGTGTTACTTTATCACAATGGACAAAGCTGTTGGTGCTGCCTCTGTGTATTGGGGACATGCACGTGACTGTTAACTCACTGACAAAATCAACTTTCAAGTCCCTAACCTGTTTACTGTTTGATCCTTAATATCACCTTAATGGCAGGAAGTGACTTGACTTAGTGAAAACTTGATGTGTGCTTATTTAGTGAGGGTAAATAGGTAAGTCCAGTGAGGACATGAGGGAATCCACTCATTTGAATACGTCTAAGTTGGTGTAACACAATCAAAGCAACATAGGCGTTAAACAGGAATGGCTCTAGCCTTTCAGCTGTCCTAGGCAAGATTTTGATCCGGGGAGGGAGAGGTGAATAGCCAACTCTCATGCCGCCAACTTTCAAGCAACTGACTGTCATTGAAGCAACACATGGATTTTTATTTAATTTTTTCTCCTTTGTTTTGGTGCGCCCGGGATGAATGGCACCCTAGACGACCACCTTTGTTGGCTATGCCTAGAACCAGCCCTGGTGTTAACAGGTGACTGACTCTCTTATTCGTGCAAAACATGATTGCCTATTTTCAGTATCTGCAAGGGATTTCTCCTTGGCATGAGGTCAACGTGGACTCCCTTTCAAGAATCAAAATTAAAAGTAAATCCAACTCTTCCATTGCTCATCCTCAGCTGTGAGCCTTGTGAAATGGCATTGGCCTGTTTGGCTTAGTATGGAGGCCACACACACATCCTGTAAGCCAGGGGGAAGTGCAATGTCTGAAAGAAGTGGCCATTGAACTCCAATGCAAGTGGCAATATTTGCTCACCTGAAACACACACGTTGGGGTCTGACTGGCCCAAGGAAGCCTAGCACAGCTGCCCCGGTGCAAAAAAGAAGAGAGGACGCCAGGAAGTTTTGGAAGACCCCCCTCCCTTGCCAGGCAGCTGTTTATCACAGAACAGTAGTGTTGCCTTTTATGTGCGAGGAGGCCATGTTTGTCCGAAGCTGCAGGAGGCTGATGAGGTGCTAATCTGTTGAGTGGTCCCGACCATTGGTATCATTTGCCAATAGTCTGTTAGCTGTCAGTGCCTATAAAGGCCTCATTCATTTCACCTCTCGAGAAGCCGCAGAGCGACCCCTCAAATTGGATACCGATGTTGTTGTGTCAGCAGGGAGCTTCGTATGCAATCCAGAGGAACTTGTAGCCTCTGTCAGACTCATTGATTTGCTACGGGACCCCATGCCGCTTCTCGGCAAACACTACAAATTGACCTTTTGCATATGAATGCACGCAGGAAGGAAATGGCAACCAAACACACATACGTCTTTGCTATATATAGGTTTACTTCGTCGCATTTTCTTTTCCTCTTTCTTCCTAGTTCTTAGCAGGGAATGCAAATGTACTAGCTGAGGAATTCTATTCTGTCAGTGAACGAGAGAGAAAGAGAGATAGAGAGAGTGAGAGAGAGAGAGAGAGAGAGAGAGAGAGACTTAGAAAAAAGGGGATTGATATCTGTATGCACTCTGGTATGCTGTCTTAAATTCTATTCATATGGAATATAACAGGATATTTTCCCTGATTTATGGGAAACTTCTCACACCTGGATCAACATTTTCCCAATATATGCATTGGAAGGAGGTTTCTGCACATGCCTGTCAACACTAAGTTTATGGCTCATCCACACCCCACGTGTCCACACATTGTCTTGTCCTGAAGTCTCTCACCTTCAGTTTTTGATGCATTTGAAAGTGCCGTGGAGTACTGCCAGCATCATGCAACGTAAGAAGAGCAAACCTTGGAATGATTTCAGAATTATTTTTACTCATTAGTTACCTTGTGTGGGGCCGAGTGTATGAATGATGATAGTCTGTGTCTTATATCTTTTTATGCATGGTCATTTAGTAAGAGGCTATTTAATAAACTATATAGCAATAGTAGGCATCGGCCAATCATAGTATGTAGGGTAATCACCTCTATGTCCTGCATTAACCTTCTTAAAATCAACTTTTTGTCATAAACCTATTCAGCCTGTGAACCATAGTGATTTCCTGAATGGACATGCTAGGAAGATTGATATTGGTTTTTGGAATAGTGCGTAAAATCTCAACACGAGCCCATGTTTCTTGGTTGCCTCTTTTGAGAGCAGCAGTCCCTTCATTGAATTCCAGTCACTTTTTTTATTTCTCTTGACCATATTTTCCAACTATTCTATGACCTAGAAGCCTTTTCCCACATTGAATGAAAAGGACCAGATTCCAAAACCCTCTCATTACATTTCTTTTCAGTTTCTGAGTAAATTTGCTTCTCATTTCCTTTTAAAGCTCCTGTCAGCTCCCTCTGTGGTCCAATCGTGCCATTTTTTGTGCGTCTTATTTGATTATTCTAATCTATTGTTACATGGGGTACAGTTGTTTTGCATTAGAAGAGCAATGTCATGGAATCGGAAGACCTTGGCAACAGAGTACGCAAAAACGTTTAGCATTTCATCCCCGAACATCCCAAATTCTCCCCCATTTCAAAAGGCAGGGCCTGTTTGTGGAAATCCTTAGCCCATTTAAAGTCCTGTTTGTGCCCAGGCACAGTTTCTTCCGAAGTAATAACTGTGCTCCACCTCCGCTCCGCGGCGCCTGGCCCCTCCGTTTCATTCGGTCCGGCCCCTGCTGTGTGCGTTCCCAGTAACGCTGCCCTTTCAGATTCATCTCCAGGTAAACACACTGTGGCAGGCCGCAAACCTGGAGCCAGGCGCCGTTATCACAGCTGCGGGAGACAATGGCCCGCTCAAACCCCAGCCCCGCTCTGGAATGTTTACTGTCTCTACAGGCACTTTCCAGCAAACATAATTCCATAGCTTTCCGAAGAAAGGACCTCTCACTATTAATTTTGATTTGATGAATTACCAGCTTAACCTATTGCCCCCGGGATTTTTTCTGGAGTGATGATCGTCGAGAAAGGCAGCGAATGCATACTTGAGCTGATCTGTGAATTGTTTTAGACACTGGAGAAATCCTGCAGTGAAAGTGAAGCTCAGAGTGACATGTTTCTGCTGACACTTGCTGGGTGTCTTGAGGGAATGTTATATGCTTCTGATGTTCTCATTTGGAGAATAAATCTATTGCACCTTATCTATTTGTTTTCATTTCTTTATCTCTAACCCACAAGCTGTCATGAAAGGACTGTAAGCCAGTGAAATTACAATGACATTGCAGACACTGTGATACTTTTAAATGATACAATAAAACTACCCAGGAAACATTTTTGTGGAGAAAAGGCAGTGAAACACCATCTAGGCATTCAGGTGAAAACCCTGCTACATTTGGTTAAAAAGTGAAAGTGTTCTAGTCAACTAGAACATAGCCAGGCCATATGCAGGTAAAACCTGAGGTATATTGGGGGTTGAGCTGGACTATTTATGTCTCTCAACCTAGATTTTTACCCTTCTTGATGTCTAGATTCCGTTTTTCGCTCGTTCGCTAACAGCCAGCCACAGCAGCTATGTCAGAAGAACATATTGGATTTGAACTTCAAATTACAAATAGCAAATATAAGTGCATATAACTCGCATGTGTACATATGTGTATCAATTACAAAACTTTTAAAATAAAAATCTTGTTGGAAAAAGTACAAATCTGGGAATTTAGGGGATTCTTCTGATTAGATAACACTCAGTTTCAGGAATTTAGTGGACACCTGCCCATTGACATTTCAATGTAAATGCACTTTACATTCTATGTTTAATGATATTTATCAGCTTTATCCAAATACGAACGTTGAATTGAATATATTTTTTAAAACAATATTTTTCATGGTAAAGTATTTGCTTTCAGGGATTCAATGAAAATGAATTCAAAATCAAGTTGCGTTATAACCATTGCGTCCTTTTGTATTTTATTTTTGAGCTCATGTCAAGACCACCCTCCGGGTACATCTTGATTCAAACTACTGCAGTGGTGATATGAGATCAGGTCAACGCTCCTGAGTTCAACCTTGATGGGCCCACGGAGAGGACAAAATGTCCAGAACATAAGCTACACGAAGAAATCTGGGGATCTTTAAACCGACACGGTGGAGGAAAGACACGTGGAACAAAACAACAACTACAGGTTTGGTCTGACATGAGCCCTTATGTTCTCTATTTAATACACTGCATGATCTCCCTAAAGCAATCAAATGGCTAACAAGATTTTTAAAATACAGCTTTGTCAGTGAGGAACTCGTCGTTGATCTGCTCCATGTACTTCCAATATTTACGTTATTTCCCGATGAATAAGTCTTATTTGTTCAAATATATATTCTACAAACATGAGTAAATCAATATTTTGCCGACATACTCAGTGAAAGTTTTTTTCGGATGGAAGTGACATTTTACTGCCACCAAAAGAGGGCGCATTCAAGTATAAAGCCGTAGAATATTTTGTTATTTTAAAACTGCATTATTGCCTGTGGTAACTGAAATAATAATAATAATAATAATAATAATAATAATAATAATAATAATAATAATAATAATAATAATAATAATATATTGTTTATTTTAATCGCTGTTGTATTGTCATCGTTGTCATCTTCGATTCAACATCAAACGAAAAGTCAATGCCATTTTCATTATCGTTTACAAATAGTTTCGCCACTATTAGGTGCGCTCACAGACCAGTCTAATCATGAGGCTTAGACACGTTTGATTGAGTAGTTTTCATTTAACCACACCTTGCAAAATGTGCATTTCACAGGCAAATATATTAAAAGCGGTTTATTTATTTTTCTCTAGACTGGAGTCTTTCCGTTTTATCATGGCCAGTTTTCCTGAATTGGCCGATGGGGTCTGTAAAATCTCTCACAATCAAATAAAAAATGTAATAACCTACATATCAAACAGAACGCATTCCGTCCACAATAAAAAAACGGTTGCCAGGTAACACAATTTCTCATTTTAAGAACTCATATTTTACTATTATTTAAAAAAAGCTAAATTAATAACAAGACAGCGGATGGGGGAAAATTAACATGACAAGACAATTATTGTACATCCTCAAAAATAAACAATTTTCCAGGTTTTTGAAAGGTTTTTGTTTGTTCCATCTGTTACTAGGCGCGTAGGCCTGCCATATTTCGATTTTTTCGTTTTAATTGCAGTTACAATGTCCTTTTACGTTTCTCTGTTTTATATGACCACCTGATTAGCTGGGCTGAACTACAATAACAGCACGACATGGACAACATAGTGAAACTAAATACATTGACAATGAACCGCGAGGCATATTCAGACATGATCAAAGATTATATTTTGTAGCAAAACGTGTATTTTACAATATATGTAAAAAATATATTCGCCTGATATGCACTCAGAATTATGACGAGCAAGACGAGGTGAAACATGTTTTTTTTGTTCGAGCTTTTTACGAAGATGTGAAATAAAAAATGCTATATAAAATGTCTGTATTTAATCATTTAAATATAGCCTCTATGGATTTTTCGATGTCATCCCCACATGTGTGTCAATAAGCATAGCCTACATAAACCCAAACAACCCACGCATGCTATGTATTCATACAATTGTGTTTTCAAGTCTGCACAGAGTAGTAGACATATTGATTTGTTGTAAGGAAAATACAGACCTATGAGTGCATAACCGACCATACTCAGGTAGGCTACAATTTATCTTGGAGTGTTTTATATATTCCTGCTTTTTATTAAACTTTAGAATGCCAAATGTTTTTGAAAGTGAAGAATATGTGGATGCAATTACAATAATTTTTGAACGCAAACGACTGTCTGTATTCTAAAACATTAAAAACGCCATAGAAAAGCGGAAGAAACGCGAGATAAAAAGCCCTTTTGGAACAAAAGTTTTAATGCATTCTTTTTTCTGGGACAAAACAAAACGAATGGATTGTAACCAAATCTTTTCAAATGGAATTGTTCTTTTTAAATACAGCAGGTGTACAATAGAGAGCCAAACCAAGGAGGCTCGCGGCTAGGTGTGAGCAGATTATTCAAATAGGGCTTCGAAGCAGTAGGGATTGGAGGCTCACTTGGCGCAGAGAGCTATAACACTGCATTAACGGGCAGAAGCTAACGTCATTTCAACTCCTGCCATCGTCAGAGGCTTTATAGTGTCTGGTGGCAGCGCGGACTGAAAGATACACATGCGCCAGTCCTTCACTTGATAGCAGACCAAAGAAGTGGAATCTCTATACTCTCTTCCTTTTTAAGGGAATTCTTCTCTTGACAGTCGTCCACAGAGAAGGTTTGGGGATAAATTGTTCGGCGGCTTTCACGATGCTGGGTGCAGTTAAAATGGAGGGACACGAACATTCAGACTGGAGCACCTATTACGCAGAGCCAGAGGTTGGTAGTGCTTATATATATATTTTCCGTCTATACAGCTCAATATTAGCCCTGAGATAATATTAACTTTGTGATCAAATATTGACTTGAGGCGCCTTCCAAATCCTCCCCGATCTCTACGGCACTATCCTAACAAAGTTGGGGTAGGCATGTAGGCAAGGAGAAACTTTTTTCTTCAGCTGTTACTACCTCTGTATACTTATTACTTAATTCCCAAATGTGCAGCTGCGTCTCATTTTGACATTTATGCGCTTAGGTGGCCGACAGTCAGTTTATTTATTTACATTCGCTTTGCTTTTCATTCATGTATCTTTCAATGTTGCATGGATTTGTGGTTTTGCGTAAAACGTGCATTTTACACGTAACAATCGAATAGAGAATACAAAGATTTCTGCCGCTTTACGCCTTTTCACCATTGGCTGCACTATAGTTACCCTATGTAAGTTGGTTCGTTGCATGTGGCCTATTTTAAGGATTCACGACACTGAATTACACCACGTTTTTATTTCGAACATTAAACATTAAACATGTTTGAGACATGCCATTGGCAATCGGTTTTGATACACATTTGAACAATTTGAAAGTTTGAAATGAATCCATTTTTCGGATTTGTGAAAAGACAACGATATAGCCTAGTGATATCTTTGCATGGTTTTATGCCACTTTAAACATATCAAACTATCACTCTGTATAGTAATGGAATTACTAGATGGAGAAACGTCTGAATGACTGATTCTCGCTGTCTGTACTTTCAGTGTTACACCTCTGTTGGAAATATGAACCCGGGGCTGGGGATGAACTCCATGAACACGTACATGAGTATGTCAGGAATGAGTTCTGGCAACATGACCGCCAGCTCTATGAACATGTCCTACGTGAACACAGGAATGAGCCCGTCCGTAACGGGCATGTCACCGGGTGCTGGGGCCATGAATGGCATGGGCGCAGGGATGGCGAGCATGAGCGCGGCGCTCAGCCCGAGTATCAGCCCCATGGCCGCACAACCTCCGTCTATGAACGCCTTGAGCTACACCAACATGAACGCCATGAGCCCCATGTATGGACAATCTAACATTAGATCACGGGACCCGAAAACATACCGGAGAAGCTACACGCACGCCAAGCCCCCTTATTCGTACATTTCCCTCATCACCATGGCCATTCAACAGTCGTCCAACAAGATGCTCACGCTGAGTGAGATCTACCAGTGGATCATGGACCTTTTCCCGTTTTACCGTCAGAACCAGCAGCGCTGGCAGAACTCTATCCGCCACTCCTTGTCTTTCAATGACTGCTTCCTTAAAGTGCCCAGGTCCCCGGACAAACCGGGCAAAGGCTCATTCTGGACTCTTCACCCCGACTCCGGGAACATGTTTGAAAACGGCTGCTATCTCAGGAGGCAAAAGCGATTTAAATGCGATAAAATGCACTGTAAAGAGTCCAACAGGAAGGCATCAGAGGGCGGATCTAACAGTAGTTCTGAAAGCTGCAACGGACACGATTCACCGCATTCTAATTCATCCTCTAAGGACCCCAAAAGGTCTGCGTCTGATGCGAAGTCCAGGCAAGACCTGAGCCCCGAACACGCGGCCTCACCCGCCTCCCAGGCGCACCACCTGATGTCACAGCATCACTCGGTCCTCGTGCACGAAGCTCACCTGAAGCCGGACCACCACTTTTCCTTTAACCATCCTTTCTCTATTAACAATCTCATGTCTTCGGAGCAACAGCACCATAAAATGGACCTAAAGGCATACGAGCAGGTGATGCATTACTCTGGGTATGGTTCTGCAATGACAGGTGCGCTATCCATGAGTTCAATGGCGAGCAAAACGGGCTTAGAATCCTCACCAATATCCGCTGACACGTCCTACTACCAAGGTGTGTATTCCAGACCGATAATGAACTCTTCTTGAATATTCTACGACAGATGGACTTTACCGGAAATTTGTACATTTGTAAATTGATAATTTGTGCGCACTACAAAGTATTTTTGATGTTTCCCACTGATCCTATAGTTGTCAAGGTTGTTAAACATTTTTGTAAAGGGGTGTTAAAATGTGATAATATCTGTTTGTTGTTTTCATTATCGAGTTTTAATATGGACCGAAAATGGGTTAGTGTTGTAAAATAAAAATGAAGATTCTATGGTAATTACATAAGATGCAATTTTGGAAACTGAAGTTTTTCAGACGAGTAACTTATCGTTTGTGTATTCCTTATTTATGGCTTGTTATTGTGATATTCTTGTAGTTGACAAGAACATAATGTATATTAAAGTGTTATTTGGATTGTTTATGAACACGATCGTCTGGGTTTACTTTTTTCCTCAAAATACAGATGATGCAAAACAACCTAAGTTGACTTTATTATTATTATTATTATTATTATTATTATTATTATTAGGCTATTGTTGTTGTTGTTGTTGTTGTGGATAGTAGTAGCCTAGTACTGGTGATATTTGCTGAATATTACCGAAGCTATCACTAAAGATTATGTTCCGATTTCCCACTAAAATAAGTTATGACTTGCCCTCTTACAAGCTTACAATATAAAACTACGTCATAATTATTTGTAAAAAAAAAAAAAAAAAAACATTATTTGAAGCTTTGTGGAGATGTTACGACTACACATTTGTTAGTCGTTGTACGACCTGCTGATTTACATGGCAACAAGCCTTTGGTATTGACATTTGAAAGCGCACCAGTTTGTTTCCTTCTATCTAATCTTTTCTCACCAAATTGAGGTTGATGTCGTTGTACTATGCACACTTCTAATATTATGTAGTAAGCCTACTGATGCATGCAGCTCTTCAGATATAGAGTGTCTGCATTGAAAAACACCATTGGGGACTCATGTATTCATTTATTTAACAACATCTCGCACAATATCCGCTCCTGCAACAAAACGAATGGAATAATACACAGGCTACGTATTACAATAGCGTTACATGTAAGTACTAACGACAGCATTTAATAATAATATAATACAATGTCAACACAGTATCATACAATGAAAAACGGTGTTCAAAATGGTAAATGCCAAAAATAATGCAACGAAGACAACAAATCACTTCCAAAAACACGTTTCATAAATAAAACAGTGGTGCAAAACATTACTTCTTTATTCTAACAACGTGACACGAATAAAAGAAAATATATCCACTAATCTACTATTACGTAGTGTTAAATCTACTCTTAAAGAGTACATATGGTCCCAACTGGACTCATATGTACACTGTTAAGAGATGAATTAAACTGGGCATTTTACTGTGTACTGCTAGGCTAATACTACTACTACTACTACTACTACTACTACTACTACTACTACTACTACTACTAATAATGCATAGCATTTTAAAAGGGTGAGCCAAATCAAGAAGTTACATTGTTCAGTTATTTATTAGGCCAAGCCGGAAAATTCAGCAGGGGGTTTGAAATCAATTCTTCTCTCTCAAGTATCTGTATCAGGACTGCCTCGCCTGCAAAAGGACATGCCAGTGGTGATCAGGTCATGGAACTGATTTCATTTTTACAAAAAGGCTTTGGCTTGGGAGAATATTATGTAGACATTCAAGCAACTTTGAGGATAAGAGCGCAGGAAAATAATTCTTGAACCCGTTGCAATCAGCTCTGCCCGGCTATCTATGCCTTGAACCTGCCGAGTTACGCATAAGGAGATAAGATGGAGTAGAAATAATATTTCACAATAACAATATCAATACGAAAACTGCCTGCAAAAAAGAAACGGTTTTTGGACTGTGCAGTTGAATTGTGAGCATGCAATCCGGCAACAGTCTCTTGCCCTTCCGCAATTCGAGGTGTAATGTAATGTGTTAAACGTGGCTGCATTTAGTCGACAAATAACCAATGCAAATGCACTTGGCTTTATAAAACTAAGCATGTCATTAGAATGTCCAAAAGATAAATCGAAATTCCAGTAAACCTAAGCTATTCTAAACGCTAAACGTAAACACGTGCCTCGGTAAATGCGGAGGAATACTCAATGTTAGTCATGATACTCAGAAGTGCTTTTAATAGCACACTCATCGATGTCTTTGTAGAATAATTATTTTTGAAAGTGTCGCCGCTATAAAATCTTTGCACTCTGCTAAAGTCAACAATGGCGCAGTTAGAGCCGAAATAAATGCCTTGATGATTCCAACCGTCCGCAGAAGCACTCTCGGAAAACATGCTAATGGTTCTCGTCGCTATCCAGAATGAGCTACAGCAACGGCATCGGGTAGGACATTGCGAAGACGTATGCATGTTACTCCCTCATTTAAATGTAAAAGGCGAAACCAACCGAAAATGTGCAATAGGCTATAGACTTTACTTTTCAATATAGCAAAAATTATCCAACGGACAAGGAAGAATTGCGCATTTCCTCTGGCAGGAGGATAATTTGTATTCAAACAGTCAGCCTGTGAGCGATGGTAATTGACTGATAGCTATGACATTGCCAACCAGTGCGCTCAACCTAAACGGAACTTTATTTTAAAAAGAGCTGTGTGTGAACTATCCCCTGCTTTTTCAATAAGCATAATGGTGTAATGCCAATAGGCTATTTTTTTCTCTAACAGTTGAACTGCTCTTTCCCCCGTCCAGTCAATTACATAGCACAGAACTGTTTGGTAATTCAACTTTACATTTCCAAGGACATTTTATTTATATTCAAGTTGCATGCTTATGCACATTTAAGTTATTTATTCCTTAAATTGCATGCTTATTTTACACAAATAACAATTGTCGTATTTTTTTGGTTTGTTAAACGATTTTTTTGTGTGATGATTTTCATTTTCCAATGTGTTTTTCACTGGATAATATTTCTCTGTATCTTATGAAGAGATTGGAATGCGTGCAATTTCATGTAAAATTACACAAAAGCAGACTCGCCTACTTAATATAATAATAATAATAATAATAATAATATTAATAATAATAATAATAATAACAACAACAACAATTTAATAATAATAATAATAATAATAATAATAATAATAATAATATTTGTTGTTGTCGTTGTTGTTGGGCATACTGTGTATTGTTTGTATGCGCTAGCACGTTCCCTTACCGGCATGGTGCATATTGTTGACTTATCTTACCATAGCAAAACTCCTTTGACTTTGAATATATTTCCAATAGAAGATGGGTTATACGAGGAACATACGGAGAGGATAATCGTTTTTAAATAATTAATTCTCTTCCCATTCCATTGGTAATGCAAACCCTCGGATTTGTCAATTACTTGTCATTAAATGAGTGTATACCCACGTATTCCATTCCAAATATTTTGATGGGGGATAACCTCTGACAATCGCACTCATACTGAATTAAATAGGAATTGCATTTTGATATCTAGGTTCAAAGCTACCGAGTTCTCGGGTCTGCTGCCACAGACCATTGGATCTGTCAGCAATAAGCTCAGATAGTTCTGTTATATGAATATAGCTGATGTCGGTGTCTTCCCGTTCATTCTAAGACCTAAATTGCCTTTGTAGAATTTTCGAATGAATAAATAAGCAGTTCATCGCTAAAATAAAATGATCCATCCGTTAATTTTCCCCACTTCAAGCATCTTGATTGAAACATCGACGCTTTCAAAATAACTGATTGAGAAACATTTCTGCAATTTTTTGGATTTGGATGAATAATTTGAAATTGACATATAGTACAGGTTTGAATAAAGCAAACTCGTTTTCGCACACGCGCGCGCGCGCGCACACACACAGGCACAGACAGTCAAGTGTCACAATAAAGAGAGGCCTTTGCCAAAGCCTGCAGCTGAATATAATATCACAGGCAGCCCATGGGCAACTGTTGTTATAGCAACAAGATCAGCAGCGGTCTGTAAGCAGTTTGTTGATCTGTTTACTTTGGTAAACCATTTAATTACATTTCTTGCCAGTCACTGTACTTGCATAATTCTTGACAAATAGAGTCTGACTTCCACAAAATAATAATATGGAGCTACATGAAAGGCCAGGCAGGGCATTGCTTAGTTTCATCAGATTTTGGACGTTAATTATGCCTACCAAACGAGGTTAAGCCAAGCTGAAAAATTGAGAAGAAACAGTCAGAAACTGCTTCTTCATATGCACCTGGTCTTCAACATTACCTACAAATAGTTAGGAGTGGCCGGTGTCGAAGACAGAATCCGTCACGACTGGCAAAATTTACAGGAGTGGCAAAACTCTGATTTCATTTTTTGAGGTAATGTGCTGATGTAGGTTGCACCATGGCTGCCAGCTCAGTGATTTGATTGTAGTCTACAATTTCTAGAAAATTATATCATTGATGTTGATAGCCTAAGTAGGCTACACAGGCTATACATGAATCTCGCAAAGGTTTGATAGATTGGTTTCTGCTTCTTTTTGTCTGGCAATAATCTCGCAGTTTATGTCAAACAATTTAAAACAATTTTATATTTTGTCTTCGTGTTCGTGCCAAAGTAAAAAGAAATCACATACTTAAAGATTCTATCCCAGTAATCCATGTTTCTGGTGTAACTTCCAGCACTTGGAACACCCAAGTAGAGCGGTCTCCGGGGTGATCGCCAAAGATCAATCTTACAAGCTGTTATTCTGCGTTAGCCTATAGTTGGGGTGTGACGGTTCACACAATCCCGATTTAACCCCTTTTTCAGTGAACGTGCTCCTAATCCTATATCTTAGCAGGGTAAACTGCATCCCATAATATATTAAAGGAAAACAAAGTTAGAATTCAAAGCTGTTCGAAAGTTCACAGTTGTACCCTTTAAGACGGCATGATTATTTTCCAGGACAAACAGGACGCTCATCTATCACAACCGCTATGTTAACAAACTAGTCGATTTTTTGGATTTAGATGGTTCATTGTATATTTAAGGAACATTATTTCTAACATAACCAACAGGCCTATATCTTTGCAAAACGTTGCAACGCTAAACCTTAAACGAAAACTCAATCGATTGAAATCGATCACGCATCTACCAAAACGAGAAATGCTATTTTTGTTTCACAGGAAAATTGGCCTACATGTAATTCTTTGATATTTTTAAACTGAAACCAACTTGTTAAAAATAATAATTCTGCAATGAAATAGTTACAATACAAATTAAATATACTTTGAAGCTTCATTTAAAAGCTGGTCTGTTCATAATTCTTGCATAAATATATTTTAAGATAAATGTATCCTAACACACTCAAATTCGCTGAGCACATGTGGACGAATAATGCATTATAAACTTGAAATGATAAAATGAAGAGTTGTAAAAACATTTATAGGAGGCCCATGAACAACAACACCACACCAGCATCATCATCACTACCACCAATAATAAAAAATAAAAAAATAAATATAGTAATAATAAAATATATTTCATTCTGGTGTAACAATTGTGGTGTTATAATAGATTATAGTATTTGTTGTTTTTTCAATATTTCAGCCGCTATTTAATAATATTGTTATTACTATTGATCCTCTTGCATGACCTAGTTGATGTAGGAATGATTTGCAACAGTGCAATACTACGACTACAACAAAATATGTACGAATGAAAATGGCCTTGATCGTCGTCGTCGTCATCATCACCATTCTCTTCATCACCATCGTCATCGTCATCATCATGACCAGAAACCAAATTCAGACTCCTCAAGTATAAATGGATTCAACTCTCAATATAGATTCATTTGGGTTAAAATAAATTGCCCTAGAATATAAAATATATTTTTAAAAACTAGCTATAAAATATGCGTCACAAGTTATTTAACAAGAGTCACTTTCAGTGTATATGTCATCTAAAATGTTAGTGGATACTATTTAGTATACCTTGATATAAAAAAAAACAATAAAATAATATATATGTGTATATTATGACACATGGAAAGAGTTTCCTGGGCTTGCAGCGTTATAGATATCAGTGTCATGCTAAGTCATACTGGATGTACTCTATTGTTATGGACTTTCAAGGCCTAATTGAAAAAGCCGGATATCTGTGGAAATTCATTTGTAAGTCAATTACAATTTACAATTCAATAATTTAACAGACACTTTCAGCCAACTTAGAGAAGTGAATTTCAGAAGTAAGTAAACCGTATAAGAGCTAGAGACAGGTACACTTATGATTATAAAAGTGGCACCATCGGGGTAATTGTGAGACCTGAGAGATGAAGGTGGAGAGTGGCATTTTTTTTAGAAACAGTGGGATAAACAGAACAATTGTGTTGTAATTTGAAATGGTACTTAGTTCTCAATGGCCATTTGAGGCAATTAAAATGACATGTAAAGTCTGTCCAAGGAAATGCCAGGCGCACTATCTGTTTGTGCATCTGAGTTCTAGATTACAGTGAAACTTCCAGCTCCATTAGAGGAGATGGCCCGTGTAGCGCAATCTGATTGCGGAGACTGGGCAGGTTAATGGCCAGTGTTCCCACCTCTGACGATAAGGAACACGAGGATTAGAGGGACCACGTGTTGCGGTGTGTATCTCTCTCTTCTGCACATTGATCGTTTCCCTTGTGTATCGTCACACCTGCAGGGATCTGTGGAGGGGACGCGTGATGTGCAGTCTTGACCCACCGAACGACGTTGCGCTCCTCAACTTTCTGTGATAAATCAGATCTGGCTTTAAGGGGTCAATATCGCAGAGAATCTCGTGGCTAGCTGTCAAGTTCATTTTTAAAAGAGGTTTATCTGAGTGAAACCAATCAGAGTAGTTAAATAAAAAATGTTCTCTCATTTAAACATTATATTTAATCTTATCCATATTTTAAATAATATCATAGTACACTAGTATACATAGGCATCTTCCTAACCAAACTGCACTTCACGTAACCACATAAACATCTGATTTGAAAATGGGTGCAGAATTATTTAAATTTTTTTCCACTAATTTCCGTGACTGTGAAAATTATTTTGTCAAATTAACTGAAAAAGTAACCATTATTACAATAAAAACAATTCTGAATTGAATTTAATCTGAATTGAGCCATGATTTGACCCACTGGTACCTTGAAGTGGGAATGGCAAACTCATTTTGACTCGAATGAGATGCAATGATTTGAGCCGTGACAAGGGATCACCAAAGCTTCTTCACAGTCTGAAAATTCTTGCAAAAACACAGGAGGACTGTGAGTATCTCAGAGTGATAAAAACACACTCATTCTACACATACCCGTAAGATCCTGTTAGTCGTTGGGGTTGTTAGAAACAGAGCAGGCAGTGACAGTTGCTGGGGAGTTACTTTAAACACGGTGGGGTATCTTGTTCGTCCAAGAACGGTTCCTCTGAAAATTTGACGTGCTGCCTCTTGAGTAGAGCTTTTAAGGCATTTCAATGTTTTTAAGTGGCAGTAAAACAAAATGAAGAAAACATTTGAACAGGAACAACCCATAAAAGTGTCATTTTATAATAGATCTCAAACAGTTAAACATCTGTTTCCATAGCCCTGAAACTGAAGGCAAGCCTGTTAACTATATTTATATCTACATCTACATGGAACAAACTTCTGTGCTTTAAATGCTCATGGAATGCTTTGGAATCTTGCAACAGTCATCTTAAAATATTTTGCCGCTTAGTTGGTGTCCTTCTATTCATAACACTACCCCAGGATATAACAGACAATGGATACATACCTTTTTGGTTATTTACATAAGTATTAGGTCATTTGATGTTTCATTATCCTACTCTCACCTGAACTATGGGTCTGTTTTATGGGATAACTGGTATGAGGAGATTCGGAACCACTTCCTGCAGTAAAAGGGACATGTCTCCATCTGCTTTGGATTTTCTCGAATGTGGCCAGGAAAGAGCCCCCAGAAAAAACCCATGAAATGGAGAAAAGGGAAAAGTGAAAAGGGCAGGAATGAGGGAATGAGGGAAGAGGGGTGGGAATGAGGCTGAAGTCACTCTCGCAGCTGGGTGTGAAATTCCTGCCTTTCACTCTCTGACAGGTGGGTGCATCGGCCTGTACACACTGGGACACAGCCCCATTAGAATGCTGCATGTCAACACTGATCCAGCTCTGGATAGACATCCTGCGAGTTTTGTTAAAGACATAAAAGCACATAGGCAGACTTCTAGCGATGCATTTAGAGTACGGTAGAGAAAATATCTTTCATTATCTGCGGGAAAACTACACTATGCTGCTAATTAACTGCTGATTAGACCCTGGAAGTGAAAAAATATTAATCAAAGGCAGAGATGGAAGGTACAGTGGTCAGAAGTCCTGCCATGTGTTTTTTCCACCCTTCCACCCCAGCTGATTTCACTAATTAGTTCCACCTCCTGGCTGAAGAATTGTACTAATTGGATTGGAAAAAAATACTTTACCGTCTGAACCTGGATTTTCCACCTCCGATCAAAGGTGTATTTTTAAGAGTAGGCCTATTGTACTGACATGATGGTAGACATCAGCCATCACATGTAAACCTTGCAACCCAGAGAAAAACGCTGGCCTCACGTTATGGCCCAAAGGTCAAGACAAAGACAAAGGTCAATGAAGGCTGCTCTTCATTACAAAATGTGAGGAGCAGAGAAGAGGGAAAAAAAGGAGAAGAGACACCATTAAATTATATATATTAGTTATTGTATTTCATTTGTTCAACAAAATTTGTTGTTTATCATGCCAATAGAGGAAACTGAGCTGTTGAATAATAGAGCTCTTCTGCATTTCTCTCACATAGAGGACAGACGAACTTGCACTGTGTCCAGCTATCAGATCATTTGAATGACCAATTGATCAATTAAACGACATAATCACATTTCATTTGAAAAGTGCCCCAATGATCCTGTATGATTGACTTGTGTGTTGATCATATTCAAGGAATCATATCTGGGTATGATGTACAGGATACTACAGTGAAGACAGATTAATCAGAAGTATGAAAATGATGGCATCTATTAAATAGGGGACAAAAATGTGACATTTTCCTGCATGGATCTGCAGCAATGCAACGATTTTTGTAGTGTTTATGACAGAAGTGTTTTAGTTTGGTAAAAAAAAGACAGACCATTTCACAGCACAGAGATACAGGTGATGGAAATTGGGGTGGTCTCTGGTGTAGTGCTGGGCGGATAAAGCACTTACTGAGCCACAGTGAGGAGGGTGGATTATTGTCACGCACAGATCCCATGGAGTCAGAGATACAGAGCCTGATAATGGGCCAGATCAGCCAAGGAGCAGGAGGCTGTATAAAATCCAGATTGTGAAAGCCAAAATATAGATTGAAGCACTACTGGAAATTAAAATGGAGCAATTGTTTGTGTGCATGTTTCCGTGTGTGTGTGTGTGTGTGTGTGTGTGTGTTTGTGTGTGTGTTTGTGGGCTTTATTTCAAGATGTGCGAAAGAACCGAAACTAAGCTGAAGAGTCCCAGCTCATTTTCTGCGCAGAAATGTATTTGATGCACATTTGAGGTGAAACTGCGCAGACTAAACCGCAGAGGACTGACGCGTTAGTCCGTTTCACCAGACTGAGTTCCTCCCAGGCACTGAGCCCTCCGGCTCCTGTACTTCTGCTTTCCAACCGAAGGCTCTGAAATCAACAGTCACATCTGAAGCCGGCGGGAAAAGCCAAAAAAATAATATTTGCATACCCTTCATCTTTTTCTTGCTGTTACAATAACACGGTTGATGCTTCCAATTAAAATTCAGCATCTGTAAGTAAACCTGGTGAAAGTATACAGATGGACATATTAGGCATATATGCAGCTTATACTCTATGTCTATAAAGTGACACGTCCAACCAACCCCTTTATTATGACATTTTCAGTAAACCACCACATATAGCATTTTTTAACATTGACTACTGCCGGACAAACCTATCTTTATTGGATGTGTCTCGCTTTGCTTTCTTTCACACAATCATGGAGTCTAGACTCCTAATGTGACCCAGGACACTTCTCATGTGCCTGTAGACCCCTGAATCCAGCACTATTCTCACACAGAACTATGCTTGAATCGCTTCAATAAACATCACATGGTATATCTGTGGTTGTGTAAATTGTGATATTTGCAGGTGGTCACTGTGTATATCAGTCTCTGCTAACCAAATAAATGGCAGTGTATTCCTATATCCCAATACCTTGGTATAATCAATTTATTGCACATTTTTACAGAAAATGTTTATTTACATTATATATGTAACATCAGATATGAATGGTGAAATATATTTTGTAATGATATGTATACAACACACAAACACACACACACAGTATGCATATAAATAATTTCTGTTTGGAGTGAATGTGTGAAAACATTGCGTTACTTATTTGTGAGGGGTGCCACATCACATCTCTGCAGTCTCATAAGACGACGGTCTAATTGATTGGCATATCATTCAGCCAATTGGCAGGTGAAATGTATGCCTGACCATAAATTTCCAATAGGGCTACCTGGGTCAAATCAGAGTATGCCTCACTAAACTGCATTTTCACACTCAGTTTAATACCAGCTGATTAACAGTTAACAAGAGGAAGAAAGTTAATTAAAAACCTCAACACCTCCCAACCCCTCCTCACTCCACCCCCATTTGCTGCTCAGGCATCAAATTAAATTCCCTCCACGCATTTGAGCTGCCATTAAGGCTTTCATTAATTCAGATAGGCTATCCTCGAACAAAATGAATCCTCCGTTTAATCCCGTACAAATGGCTGTGGCATTTATCAAACGCAGATTGATGCGCGTTTGAACCGTGCTCTTAAACCTGGTAGGGGTTTACGGCACAGTTGAGCAGATTACGCTTAAACGGCGTTAAAGCTGCGACGTCCCCCCTGGACCGCTCTCGCGATGCCGACGGCTTTCCCGGCACCGGTTCACCGGTGACAATGACGGAACATCGAACGTAATTTAATTTTCGGTCAGATTAAGGACGAGGGCCATTGTAAAGGATGCCCCCCTCCATCAACACAGATGTATGTGCCATGATTGGATCAACTTGTTCCCCGATTAGCAAAAGAAAGACCCCCAGAAGAGACGTTGAACGAACGACAAGGATGGGCAGATCAGTTCGGGAGATAATGGTCTTTCCCATATTGGGAAGCTCCTACTCTCCATCAACGGTCAACCAACCTTTCACATTCCAGTGTACCGAAGTTAACTTTCCCTTATTTTGTGCTAAATAGTAACAATGGAATACATTTAAGAATTTGGTAGATAGGTCGATTTCTGTTATATTTGTAGCTATACTTGTTTGAAATATTGCTAAAGTAATTTTAAACAATGTGCAACATACTAATTTATTTATTAAAAATGCAGTATTAATACATCAATAATAAATAAGGCAATACAGGGCTACACCAGATTTTAGGCTTCTATAAAAAAAAAAACATATTCTTTCATTTAAAAAAATGTGTTTACATCAGGATTACCAGGTATTTTTAGAGTGTGGGAGTAGCTGAGGGACAGTTAATTGTATTTTCAGGTGACAGTTCAAGGTCGGCCCTGGGTTCACCATTTGCGTCATTCATGCGTGAAACAGCTGGCAGGTAAGTACATATATGCAAATCATTAGCCATCAATTCAGCGACATGCAAACTAGATCATCATTCTGAACCAACATAGCTGAGTGAGGCTGACACACAGTAAAATGTACAGTGTTGGAGCCACTCTGTTAGTGTTGAATTAACACTGGACATTTTACTGTGTGGTCTGTGGTGGAAGTACAGAACAAACAGCATTACCTTACATTATACCGTCAGGGAAGGCCAATGATTAAAACTGGCCTTGTGGCTTGGGAACCTCAGGTCTTGACATATATTTTTTATGTTCTTAATAAGCAATACTGTAAATATCAGCGTGTCTGGAGGACTGTAAGCTGAATGTAGAGATATTGAATGTGATTATAGAAACAGATTTAAATAGTTTTGCTAGTTTTTATGAAATATAGTGATCATCCCTTTGTGAAGGTGGATGTGTGTGTATATACTGTAAGTGTGTAGGGGGATTGGGAGGATTGAAGATGTGAAAACCCTGAAGGATGTGACCTGCCTCTGGAAGAAGAGGTCAAGCCAATGTGTTTTAGGCCCGCTGTTGGGTTAAACCATTAGTATGTACTAATTAAAAGAGAACAGAATCAATATTTTTCTGATGGACTCAAATTCAACCAGCTTTTTCCTTTTTTTAACATTATTTCCTGGGCATTAAAATAATAAGCTCTAACAGTATTAATTTATCTCTTAACAGATAACATTTGATCCCATATTCCAGAGTGGGGCCAAATGTTATCTGTTAAGAGTTGAATTAACACTCTTAGAGTTGAATTAACAGTGGAAGTTTTACTGTGCATTTAACACAGTTGCACATATTAAATTATGCTGAAAATTATGATGTAGCCTTTGCTGTTTATACCTGGCCTTCAGCTCAGTGTATGGTCAATGTTTTATTGTGAAGTCATTGTTGCTTTGTATATTCAGAGACCTAATCTACAGAAAGACAAAAACAGCCAAAACATTTTTAGGTTCCAATCAAATTACTGCTATTTTGCAGAAGGACCCTTCATACTATACTTTAGGATTTCATATAACACATAACAGCATGTGGAATCCAACTGAAGTTTGCATCCAGATGATCCACTGATGTGCAGCGTGGCATAATTGTGTGGGGTGGCATGTTCATAGGAGGCAAACGAATAACAATATCTTGGCGACGCAGGGCGGTCATCATTATTCATGATGCAGCACTGCTCTGCTGACTAAATGCATAATTTGCAATGCGGAAAATCCTCCTGCATGTATCCAATAACAAATGTTTGTTGACTGGAAACCATGAGGTGGGACTGAGGGGTTGTGTGTTGTTTGTGCATGTGTGTGTGTGTGTGTGTGGTATGTGTGTGTGTGTGTTTGGTAGGGGATGGGGGGTTGCTATAATCGCTAGGAAACATTTTACTGAACATTTGGTGATAAAGGTGGACTACCCCTGGGATTAAAGAGATTAATTCAGCATCCTGACACAAACTCTCCAGTCCTTTGACAGCTTGGAGCTGAAGCAGAAATGCCAGTTCTCCTGGGAACAGAGGGAGATAGCTGGCTCTTTTTCCGGACTGTTTGCTCACTGGCCCTGAGAGCAATCTCCCTCGCAAAATGAAATGCAGGGACACAGACAATGTACCGAGGAGAGAATGGGAGAGAATGGGAGACAGGGAATGAGCAGTTTGGGCTGTTTGCTCAGCAGAAGGAGAGCCACAATGGAGGGCCAATGACTTTCCCATGCATCAAGCGGAGCGTCTTAGACTCGCCTTTGTTGTGGGGGGTCCGTGTCTGTTCCCTGTCTCTCACACTCCCTCTCCATCTCTCCATCTCTCTCTCTTCCTCTCTCTTTCTCTCACTCTGTCCCCCTGTCTGTCTCTCTCTCTCACTCTCTGGTCAGGGATAAGAAGCACAGCTGCCCTTTACTTTTGATTCCCATTGATCCTGCTACTGTATGCTCATTTATCCAGCTTAAACCTTTGCATCATCTGCTCCATGTTTCCCGCTCCGCGGCATCACCTCTCTGTGCTGTCTGTAGTTTGCATGTGCTTAGGTTTGCAAGCATTGCCTTTAACCCTTTGTAGAGTAGGTTTTTTTGGAATGTTCTTCACCATTTTAAGTCAGTGTTCTAGAACTCCATTGATTTCAGTTAAAGTTACCAGTCGCAATTGTTACGTCAGCATTAGAATGTTCAGTTAAGAACATTCTTATCATATATTTGTGATCTTAATCCAGATGAATAAGGTTTGTGGATGGGGGCAGAGGGGCATCACATGATCTTAGAAGTCATCCGCAGTGTTCAGAAATCAAGTGTGAACGCAATCATGATGCTCAGCTATTCCTTTGTTACCATGCTACCTCATTTTCGCTAAATTGCAAAAGAACAGTCATTTGTTTGATTTATTTTACTCATTTGTGTATCTTAGTGATGTGATAGATATGTTAAAATACATCCTTCACGTCAAGCTAATATACATAATTGGAAAACTGCAATAAAATATTTTGGTTAAAATGAAATGTTGCAATACATGGAGTACAATTATTTATTTTTTATTGCTGAATAATAAGGGCAGTGTGGAGAAATTAAACCAGGTGCTCAATGTTATTTGAGAAAGAAAATAATATCAATGACTATTCACAGCAATGTGATCTAGTTTTTTTATTTTTGTATGAGCCTTTTTGTGTTTAAGATGCATACCAACGTCGATCACCAACCCTCTCACACACAGACACAGACACAGACAGACAGACAGACACGCACACACGCATGCATGAATACACACACACACAAACACTATCTCCCCCTGGATCTCTTGCTTTCTCTAAAGTTGACATGCAGTCTTTGCCCCCCCCATGTAATGTGCAAGCCCCACCCCCCACCCCCCACCACCCATTCTACACTGTGTTGCAGCATCTATGATTCAAATGAACAATGATTACTGATCTAGGCCAAAAGCCAGAGTACCAGTCCCTCATGTATACAACAGGTAGGCACTGGATGTTGGTCAGTACCTTTTCCAGAGTAACTCTTCTTGACTCCCCTGTCTGTGACACACACACACACACAAGGCCTGACTTTCCTGACTGATCCAGAACCCCAGTATTCATTAAGATATCGTCAGGAAGGGGGTCCGATAAGGAGCTACTTCAAACACAATAGCAGGCTGATTAACAAAGTGCAAGAATAGGCCATTAATCCTTATCACGCTTCAGAGGAAAATGTGTTAAAGCTGTACTGCGTAATGGGCTTTGCAAGATAGTGGTCTACGTGTAAAATGACGATCCAGGACGTGAGCCGCCATGGTGGCGGACTGTGAATTTTCATTACAATTTCACAGTAATATATGACCACTGTAAATAGTTACCACATTTTATTATGATGATGATGATGATGATTATTATTATTATCTATGCACACATACAATACATGTGGATGTATATATATACGAATGTACATGTATACATATTCTACAGCTTGGGTTCATATTTGTCTCTGATCATCTAAAAGACCTTGGTATAAATATGCTTGCATCACCTTGATGAAGTAAGGTATCTTTATTTCCAAGCCCTCTGGAACATCTGGAAGATCAGTCAAAGCAGGATTGTACATTAATTATCATTTAGTTATTTACAGTCATTTTCATTATTAATGACGTGTGTTTTCAATTATTTGGAGAATTTTATTGCACTTCTAGAAAGCTGAGGCAATTCCAGGTCAAAATGATCCAGGCTGACATGAAACTTCAATACCAAAAAGCAATAAAAACAGACGTGAGCAGTGAAGTTATTTTTCAGTTTGTTCTTTCATTTTCACAATTCACAAGCCTACAGCTCTTGCATGTCGCATGAAATACATATATCCAAAATGAAATGGCAATGCCAGTGGCAATCATATGAGGAGAAATATCCTGCACACAGTTTAATTCACCTAAGAGAGAAACTGTATTGACCAGATAGGTCTTAAGTTTCATCAAGATGGTTCAACAAATAATCCCAAATAGAGAGAAGCCCTGGATATCATTTAATTCTCATATTTGCCTCACCACCACTTCAAATTGATGTTGGGTCTAGGAAAGATTTCACTTATCAATTATCTGTTTTATTAACATTTTTGTTGACTTTGCCATACTGAAAAGCCCTTTAAGTTTTCTCAAGTGCCTATGACAGTTTCCATACAAAGCAGTATCTCAGCGACATGCGTTTAAAGGGACAATAGAAAACATTGCACGCAATTTATGTACTTAATACTGTTGACTAAATGGCAAATAGCCCATAAATGGCTCCAAGGCACCCTTTTACTCAGGCACTAGTTTTTCTTTGATTTTTCAAAGGGAATCAGAGCACAAAGAAGCTGGAGTTCAGATGTGATTATAGCCTACACTACAAATCTGAAGATTGATTATGAGCTTTTTGGGATCACATGGTTTTAGAAGATGTATTGTGCAATAAAAACAGGAGAACAAAAAGATTGATTTGTATTACTTGAAAGAACGCACTGGTGAGGCATTTGGGACATTTTCCAAGGTGCACTCTGTACTGAAAGTGAACTGTTCATAGGTATTCTCCGAGGCAGCAAAATCAGGCATGTTGCAATTAATAAAGTGGATATGATTTTGAAAAGATGTAGCAGGTTATTACTATATTCTTGCATAAAAGTCTGAGAGTTGGTCCCTTGTCAGAGTTTCCAATTTCTTCATCATTTCCTTCATCTGCAACTTCTTCTTCTTCTTCTACTCTCAGATGGGCAGTTTCAGTGAACATTCTGTATTACTCATTGGCACTCCCAAGACATATTTTCCTGAGGAGGTCTGAGTTCCTAATCTGCATCCCAGAATCACCTCTGTCGCAATGTTTTGAGGCTATGATTATCTGCGCTACCTTACATAGATCTATGATATGCACTCTGCAGACACAAATCTGCAGATACACTAAGCTGGGTCCTCAAGCAATCTCACAACTTACAAACCTGGAGTAATAGCAACTGTTGGATACGTTTTTACACAGTTACCTTTGATTTCTGTGATAAATAATATCTTACAGTAAACATTAAAGCATTATAGCTATGCTTCTGATAGCGAGAGCTAACACACACCTCTATTGTTACTGAGGACAAGTTTCACCAGATAATATTTTTTAAATAAAATTTGTTTGTGGGAAAAATATTTTGATCATTTTATTGACTGCTCTAATTCTCAGTTTATAAAAAAGTCCTCTGCAGCAAGCCTTTTAAGCTGACTGATGCTGGTCTGCTTGTAAGATGGCCAACACTTTCCTTGGTCATCTTATAAGCTGACCAGCACCAGATAGGTTTATATGGATAATTCCATCGGAAATTCACACAGAACTTCCAAGCTTTGCATTGAAAAACGTTTATTAGTCACTGCCTGTATCCGTTCGATTTGCGCCAGCCAGGTTCTGCTGGTAATGTTTAATGAGCAATCCATCTTCTACCTGTTTATTCTGAAATGGGACCTTTGCTTGAACCATACACTCATTCTTGGGATCGTTTTTGCTCTATTGTTGAAGTGGGTTTACCCTACCTTTTGAACTCTTCTGCAACTCAGGGATTTGGAGTGTATTTCTCTGGAATAGGAGACAAGTTATTTCATGGAAAAGGTCACAGGGTTTATGCGCAGTCTGAGGTACAATAGTGGGTTGCTTTCTTTTTCTTGGAGGGATTTGTGTGTTAAGGTGAATTATTGGGGTGTCAGTATCTGTGGTACGACACGTAGCGCAAAGTTTTCAGGTACATTTTAATAAATTTACTCGTGAAGTGACATGTAAAAATTATTTATCTAAAATTACTCACACTCCTGATGAAGAAAAAAGGCTGTACAAAACATAGGTTATGAGCTATACTGTATTCCTAAAAATAGGAAAATGATTTGTTTTATTCAGATGCAAGAACAAAAATATTACTTGTTAAGCAAGAATATTACAAAGATGTCTCACAAATATTCACAGTCCAATTTTCAGTACTTTGAGAACCCTGCCTTCACAGTGACCAATGAGTCATCTGCAGTTTTCTATGACACAGTGAACATATTGGGGAGATATTTTACCATTAACATCTACATAGAATCTTTGAAGAACCATCGGATCCCTCAGTCTGTGCTTGTGGGCTGCCCTCTTCAATTCAAACCACAAACTCTCAGTTGGATTCATGTCCGGAGACTGAGATGGCCATTGCAGAACAGTGATCGTATGGCCTGTTAACTATTTCTTGGTTGATTTTGAGGTATGCATTGTCTTTCTGAAAAACCCATTTGTGGTCAGGTTTGAGCTTCCTTGTAGGGAATACCAGATTTTTGATCAAAATGTCTGGGAACTTACTGTTCAAGATTCCATTGACCGCAACAACTTAACAGCAATACTGAACTTTGATTGGAACTTGTTTAATGGCCAGATGTGACCAAAACTGAACTTTTTTGGTCACACACAACAGTGGTGAATTTGGCATCAGAAGAAGGAAGCACATATTGAAAATGCCATATACTATGAAATATGCAGGCAGCTCTTTGATGTCATTGGGTTGTTTTGCAATGTTGTTGTGAATGGAATCATGAACTTCAGCACGACTTGCAGGCTTGTAAAAATACTTTCATTGATACAAAAACCAGAACGCCTCCTTCTCTGAATCAACAATGTCACAATATATGTGTTTTAAGGTACACTTAAAAGTCCGACAAACCTTTTCAAGTCACGATAACCACAACAATGCAGTCTCCTACAGCATGTGAACAGTGATATGAACCTATTTGTTACCTCTGTTAAGTTTAGCAAATTTTTTCACATCCATGGAATGGCATATTGTGTATGCAAGCCTTTGTTCTTAACACACTTGGTCTTTGCCAATATCAATGTTCAAAGTCAACAGCAAAGCACATTGTAGTTTGACTGAATAGTGGCCAGAGCTGTTCTAAACTGGCAACACTTTACCAAATAATAGGTACAATATTTGCCATAGTCATTAAAAGTAATGCGCTGTTTCACTTCCGTGATTGATGATATAAGCTTTTGGTCCGTGGGTTAATCATATTTGAGTTCACGGGGTGGAAAAGGTTGTTTGTTTCATATCAAGGTCCAAACATGAATCAGGCCATGTTTTCAGGCAATGTTTTTTTATCTGAGCACAGAACACACTGACAAAAAATAACAGCAATGTTTATGTCACTACCTCTCCTCTGAAGGATCCTGTGTTCATGCCTGACTGCTCAGCAGTATTGTCTGGGCGTAAACCTCTCAGCATAGGCATTCCACAAATGATTGACCCACTGCTCCTCTTCACAACTGTCCTCCACTGTTTTGAAAGCATTGTTTGTTCTAGAAGGTTCTGTCATACCTTTCTAGGTTCTTTTCTACCAGTTGGCTCTTGAGACTCCACAATACGTTTCTCACTCTCCCTACGTCGGGGCAGACAAAACGCTCTTTAGAGAAAAACATCGGCAAGTTCAGGCAAAAGAGAAATGAGGCTTGCTTTAGTGCCCTATGCATACACGCACACACATTCACACACACCTTCACATGCACACACACGCACAGACATGCACACACAGACAGACACACACACACACTAGACACACAAAGAATGAAGCCTTGTAGATTCATGTGTGGTTGTGTGGTTCCGTCAAGATAAACAAGTTTGTAAGTTTGTTCTGAAAGCCTTGACAGCCAAGCAGAGGGCATTGGGGCTCTTGTTCACTTTATGATCCAAGGAGACCAAGCACTTTGGGGCCTCTTTGAATGAACTACAGCAGAGTGCAGTGAGACGAGACCATGAATGAAATGTGTCTGCTGAGATATGTTCTTTTACATTTAGAGAACTGAGCTCTATCATAGACCTAAAACAAGTTTCAGCTGAACTGATTTCTCGGTGTTTATTTGAACTTCTCTTTTTCTGCGATATATTCTGTAATATTTGAATGATTAAAGATTAGCCAACCAAATACTGTATGTCAGGTGACTCATATTTATCGAGAAGACAGAGTCATGTCTGTGCTAGAGATGCAACACATTAGCAGAGGGACCTGCTATCCCTTCACAGAATCTCCTCTGAACACAAGATTTCTTTCCTCTCCATATGTTACTGGAGTTGATGAGGAGACAAAACAATTATCCTTGAAGCAGCAAAAATAAGTTTCCCTGTTGACACCCCCACATGTAGACAATTTTGGCTGTATTATGGAGTTCCTTGAGGTAAGTCAGACAAATAGCAACGTCTGACTTGTTATTATAAATAGGTTAAGTCATATGTGTGTCTCAAGATTTAGAGCTGTCTGGCAAGCATCTGAAAAAAACAATTCCGCAAAAAGTGGATGTACCAAACATGTACTACGCAGATTAGCAAACTAAGCATGCCCAGGGACCATTTGCATCATTCCCTGAACGCTCTAGAGGCTGTAGCATGCAAAAATCCATTCTGAGGCGCTGGAACCACCGCGTCTGAAACCAACAATCATACCATGGTCTAAGTTGCTTAGATCACGTGTCCTTCCCATTCTGTTTGCTCAAACAACAACTAAACCTCTTCACCATGTCTGCATAATTATTATAGTGAGTTTCAGCCACATGATTACCTGTTTAGAGGAGCAGGCTATTTGCGATAACAAGCAGGTATACCTAATGAGGTGGCCACTGAGTATGTATGTATGTATATATATATATATATATATATATATATATGAAAGCTATTCTTTGGAACTCATTATAGAAATATTGCCCTCGCTCACCTGTACCTGGTTATGACAGTGCTCAAGCTGGTGCGTATGAAATATCAGATCACCTGTCAGCGGCGCTGACTGGGACAAAGGGAAAAGGGAAAGGGGCCGATTAATCATTAACTGTACTAAAAGCCTGGGCTTTTGTATTCCCATGGAGCCTGCGCTATCTGGCCGCCGTGTGACGTGCCGGCCCGATTTCCAGCAGAGGGAGGAAAGCCGGTGAGCAAACACAGGTGCAGCGGAGTCAGCGCCGCTGTCAGGGGCAACCGCAAACACGAGCCGCAATGCGCGCCTAAGCGAGGTGCTCTGTTTGCCTCCGCTTCCTGGAGATCCCACATTTCAGGCCCGGCGGCTTTTTGCCCCCCGTTTGCAACTATTCACAAAACAAAACGAAAGGAAAGGGGGAAAAAAAAACCACAGTGGAAGGCTGGGTCAGATAGCCGGCTCTTTTGAAACGGCGGCATTTGGTGGCCTAATGCGGGGGACAGAGCAAACGTATTAATGGTGTTCGAAAGTTCGCTTTTGAAAACAAAGCAAATTTATTTTTCTCAAGTGGGGCTATTTCCATGACGCCTCCTCTCGTGTCAGAATGCTACGAGCTGAAAAATATTGCCGCCGCGACCCGGACACATGTTCGTGACAGGACGGGGGCATTCAAAACATTACCGCCGTACCGAAGCAAACAAATTAGCACATAAAAGTAATAAAGGAAGTTGGCCAGTTTCCAGGCTGCACATTCTGTTCATTTATGCCTTGACTGATACCCGAAGTGACAAAGAAAGGAGAGCAAGTAAATAACGCCCACGCCCAAGCCCCGCCTCCCTGTCGCCGGCAAGTGTGATTAAACTGTTCTTTAAATTCTCTGCATGGCCCAAATCAGGAAGCCTGTCTATTATTGTTCAAATATTTGAATAAGTGCTTTTCCTCCCTCCACTTTCAAATCCACTGCAATCACACCGTGGCAGTAAAGTGCAGCACTATCAGTTGAAGGAAAGATAGCTAACAAATGCCCGAAATTGAATGGGGGTAGGAAATGAAGCAGTAAAATGGAGAGGAAGAGAGAATATGGGATGCGGGTGGCGGAGAGCGGAAAGAGATTCTCTGCGAATGGGACACGGTGTCATTCGAGCTCATCGTTTTTTTTTCCAAGCGGTGCCTCGTGGCACCTCGTCTATCGGAAGCGGGAAATTAATGGCCAGAGCTCTGCCGACGCACATTCAAACAGTGCTTTCGTAAGCTGGCCGGAGGCCCTTTCCCTCACACGTCTCCTTTGCTCGGACACCAGGGCCCGTGTGTCTCAGACCACGAGGTGCTGATTTCGGATCAGGTTCTCCTGGTCCATGTCGTAGCCTTATCCATTACGAGCTAAACGGCATCTGATCCTAGATCAGCACCTCTAGTCTGCGATGCTTTATACATATCCAGGTGTGTCACTTAGCTCGCCGTGTGAATAGGCCAGTCTTCAAAGGCTTCATTCGTACAATGAATCTGCTTGGAAAAGCAGACAATAATAGATATGACAATGATAGCCTGTCTCAAAAAACAAAAACCCAATACATGTAAGTCTCCAACATCATCCACCATAAGCAATTATAAATCTTTATTAACAGTGCAAGAAATGCAAATGAAATGAAACAGTACAACCATAGAAAAGCTGGTGTGTGTCATTAGAAATCACAGCTGCCAGAAAGTGTCCAGGGCTACCGGTTTATCCATCCATTCAACACATAAATGTATACAAGTGTTTTCAAAGAGTCATTTTCAGTTATTTAATGCTGGATTTTAACCCTTAACAATGTTCCCATGAATATAAGAAGCCAAATATATTGTAGCACGAGTACTTAGAGGCTTGTGTGAAAGCTCACCTCTGCATTAAAGTCTAGCGCTCATTCAGCGGTCACGTCAGAAGTCCAAATCCCTCGTCGTCAGAAGCCATGTTGTACTGTATTGTTGTGAGTGCCGTAAAGCCTCTGGCCAGTCACCGCGGCACAGCGGTGGGACGGTACGCCGCAGCATTGTGGCGCGTCCATTGTGTCGCGCGAAAAAAAAGACGTCTGCCCCATTGTTCTGGGATACGTAGCCATCAAAGCAAGTTTTCAGTTATAAGCGAAAGAGAGCATGAAAGACGAATGGAAATGGTAACACTCTTGAAGTCCGTTTGAAGTTTTGTTTGAGTCGGAGCAACAATGCTAAATGTGAAAGGAGCAAAGCGCACTCTTAGTGGCAATGTACTGAGTTAAGCCTGGCCACTCTTTGCATGCAAACCTGCAATTAGCCAATTCTGGGTTGCATGGATGCCATGGTATGACAGTTGAGTTCTTCTTGGTTCCCTATGGCATGTTGGGGATCAGTCACTCAGTTTTGCGATTTGCTATTCAGGGTCAGTCGATCATCGATCATTCATCGATCAGTAAAACAGAAAGCAGGCCCTTCCCTGTTTCTTAAAATGACATTGTCAATATCTGGCCTGACGACAACATGCAGAACAATGTGAACAAAGACTATACAATCAAAGGCTTCAGATATTTCAGTAGAGAGTAACCACGGTGGAGAGGAATTAAAAAGAGAATGATGCTGGCACATAATGACATGATGAAGCATACAATTATGCAGCCAGGTAAGATCATTCACATGCAATAGCATAAAAGCTATTTTGAAGTCAGCCCTATTTGTGTTTTCACCCCACAATGCACCCATTTTATAATACCTGATAAAGCTGCCCTTACCATGCTCTCCTCACGCAGAAGGACATGATTAATGATTAGCCTTGCTAGCGCAGTAAGAATAAAAATAAATAAATAAATAATTTAAAAAAACTATACATTTATTTATATAACACCTTTCCAGATCCCAAGGTCACTTAACAAAGTTAAAATGATAAAAAAGTACAGTAAATACAGAAAGCAAAACATATACATAGGAAAGTAATGCAGAACAGAAGGCAGTACAAGATAATGTATAGATACAAACAACAATGTACGAAGCGAGGCAATAGAGAAGCTAAGGGTAACTTATGCTGAAGAGTTGGGATTTAGGAGCAGGGATTTAAAAATTTCTTCCAATGAACATCTCCCTGAGCATTTCTCTGAGAGGGAGCAGCCACAGAGAAAGCCTTGTCACCAAGCTTACGTAGAGGGGTCTTTGGGTTGGTGAGTAGACTGCCTGTATTACAGGAGCGGAGGGTGAGAGGGGGAGTGTACGCAGTTAGCAGATGAGTGAGGTAAGGAGGTGCAGTACAGTGCAGTCTCACTATTTTTGTCTCCACTAACCTCAGAACACATAACAACCAGCCGGCCCAGTGGCCCTTCTCAAAAGGCCAACGATGCCCAGCGGTGCTGCGGTGATGATTTCCCTGGCTGGCGGGTAATATTGGTGTAATAAAGCTCAGCAAATTCCCGAGACACCCAAAGCACAGAAAAAAGGGCTTGCGTGGTATCTGGACTGGAAAACCTATCCGTACTGAAGCTACGCTGCGTGTGTACGACATGTCTTATTGGTTTTTCTTTAATGGTGAGCATTCCCTGGTTCTGGCAGGTGCAGGTGGTGGTGCTGTGGGTGCGGAGGGGTGTGGGTCTTCACCACCCTATGCCCGTCAGCTGGCTCTAGCGATAGACCCCGGGGCCTATTAGTGTCCATTCTTTTTCCCAGGATTCGCGTGGGCGGTGGCACAGCGAGCCTCGTGCCAAACAACTGAGCTGACATGCATCTGCACTGATAAAAAAGGCAGTGAGGTAATAAACAGGGCCAGGGGAGAGGCAGCGGGCTCCGCTCATGCGGTTAGCATGCTAGAATTCTTTTAAATGATGGGTGGAGTGTGGCAACACGCTGGTGATGACAACTAGCCTAAAGCTCGCTTTTCAGCCAGAGAGGCAAGACAGCTTACCCTCAGCTAACTGACTGAACATGACCCTTTGTATAGATACACACAGTATGTGTGTGTGTGTGTGTGTGATAAAGAGAAAGAGAATACTTTCCAGTATCACAAGAATACTTTTTACATTCCTTCTGTTTGTTCGCATGTGTGTGTGGGTTCAGTCAGCTGGATTCAGTCAACATGCTGTACGTCTATGTTAACTATGTTAAGGACCAATCTTGGTGTGCGTGCGTCTGTATCAGTGTGTGTGTGTGCATGTCTATGAAAAGAAAAATGAAAAAAAAACAGATATATTTCAGAGTTATGTGTGCAAATTATCGCTCTGATTAAATGCTAACGTTAATAACCTAATGGTGCGTGGAAATAAGATTTCGTCTGTCGTCAGTTTTCGATGCTCGCTCAGAAGTGTTGGCGAAGCCGCCGGTGAGAGAGTCGGCGGTTATTCGGCGAGGGAAGCGCAGGTAGAGGCAGCTGGTCCGCATCACCTGTCGCCCAGGTAAACACGTCTGCTCATCTCCCTTCGGCAGCTGTGCGCCGCGGGTGGGGCGGGGGGGGGGGGGGGGGAGGAGGGGGACGAGCCGGGGAAGGCCGAACAAAGGGCGCGAGCGGTCGCCTAAGCCCCGTCAGAGAAGGGCCGCCCGCCCGCGCTGTGTTTGCGCTCGACGCCGTTAGGGACAGGTGCCCGTCGTCTCTCTCTCAAAGGCCTCGCTCTCCCCCCCCCCCCCCCGGCACGTGCAAAACGCTCGCGGGTTCGTCTGAGCGTGACGGCACAAAGGGAAAAAAAAAGCGTCTCTGAGCGAAATAACAAGGAAAACAAAAAATCTGACTTCAGGACTATTCATATGAATGGAATTTCTGGCAATACTTCACGATATGGCACGTGCACGGGCAAAAAGGCCACAGAGGAACAGAGGAAATGGTGGTCATCTCTTAGCCTCTAGCATTAAAGCCTCAGGATTAATAGAGATGGAGATGACCAGGAGATGACCAGGCGGTCAGACAAGACAGGCAGGCAAGTGAGGCGCGCAGACCTGGATTCAAGCATCATTTGTACTTAAATGTGCCTAACAACTTAATTCAGGTGCTAGTTTTAGCTTTACAGACACAATTTTGCAAGTACTGAAACGACTTGGCAAAGGGTATTTAGGAATACACACGTACATCAAAAAGTTGAGTCATCGCCACTGTGAGTCATTGCCAGTCACATGGGTGGAAGATGATAGGTGTGGCACGTGAATGCTTCATCACCTGGTTCTGTGGACCAAAGGGTAACAAAGCCAGTGGTGTACACACCGGTTCCCTACTCCTCTATATCATTAAAGGGCACCTTTTAAATCTTCAATGCTTGATCTTTTATTTGATCCTTCAATCCGGGCAGGTTTTCAGCTCTTTGTATTATAAATATTTTAAATTTGCAACCTAAAAAATTATGTAAGTGGACCTAGTGTATGGCCTAACAAGGGTGAATGAAAAATAGCTCAACCAAATACGGTTACAGCATTTAAATTTTTGTTCTTAGAACCGCCCTTGAAGTCAAAGACTGGGCATAAAGATTCTGCAAGAGTGCGACTCATAGCGAACAAAGTCAAATTGCTACTATTTGAGAAAAATTTCAGTATCATTAAAAATAAAAATAGACCTTGCCAACATTATAAATCACCTTTGAGAACAATAGATCTAAATATCTGCCTGGTTCCTTAGTGCTAGTTAGCGAATAGGGAATAGAGAGAACGGCAAACTGAGATGGAGAGACGAATAAACAGAAGCGGTGGTAGATAAACACGGGAGATAGGGGAGGCTGTCTCCGTTAATTGCCGACTAATGCGTTGAAAGGAAGCTCCTTTTATGGCCGCCGCGCCGCTGGCGGTATCGCCGCGGAGCAGACAGGGGACAAAGCCCTGCCGTAAAGGCGGGCCGCAGGGCACAATGAGAGAGTAAAGTTTGGCGAGAGCCGGGAGGAGGCAGGAGTCGTCGGGCCCAGCTGTTTTTAACGGCAGCCCATTCACGGGTGGAGGAGGAGGAGGAGGAGGAGGAGGAGGAGGGCTGTTTCCAGCCGCCTGGCCGGGGCCATTCAGACGCGCACAAAGCCTCCTTTTCAAGAGGCCGCCCGCGTCAGGGACCTGTGCTGACCTGCCCTCGGAGCCGCCACGGGGTTCCCGGCACGGAGGTGTCATCGAGGGAGGCCCGGGGGACGCCCGCTCACGTCAGGCAGGGGAGACACGCGCGGACGTAGGCGGAGGTCAGGATTTCATCAAGATACGTAATTTTACCTTAACGTAGTTAGCACAGACATACAGCATGTTGACTGAATCCAGTTGACTGAAATGACACAAACATGCTAACAAACAGAAGGAAGGTAAAAAGGTGACACTGAAAGGTACTCTCTCTCTCTCTTTCTCTCTCTCTCTCTCTCTCTCTCTCTCTCTCTCTCTCTCTCACATGCACGCACACACGCATGCACGCACACACAAAACAAAGGGATTGTGTAACAGAGCCAGGAGACTAAATGAAAAATTCAAACATTAAATTCAAGAAGTCAACAGTAGATGCACTCATAGTGAGGACCCCTACAAACAGATGGAGTAACTTAACACGCACTTCAGCTTCTCAGCATAATGATGACTGTAGTTGTTTTCTCTTCTGTGGGGCTTTCAAACTGATACAAGGAACAAACACTTCTTTTATGGCTGTGTGTGTGTGTGTGTGTGTGTGTGTGCCTGTATATCTATGTAGTGATGGTGATATCCACAAGCTAATCCACAATTTCCTTCAGCGCAGGATGCATGGCCAAAGAAAATCATACACACACACACACACACACACACACACATAGTACTCACAGGGAGTGCACACAATGGTGTCATGATAAGGGTGTCGGAAGTGTGCATCAGTGCTTCTCTGGTGTCTTTGTCTGACGCCCAGTAACACAGTGCAGATGTAGCCATCGCTGTTACAAGGCTCAATGTGTGGGCAGGACTAGACAGTTAAGATGAAGCAACGTGTTTCCCAGGGAACTGTGCATGGCTGCAGTCATGAATCAGGTCCAGAAGAGGAGTTGGGTGTGGTCGACACTAAGGCCTGGAGAATGATGGGAAGATTAATCAATACAAGCAAAAAAAAAAAACTTTCAAAATAGACCAGGTACTTATCATACTACTCCCAAAGAAACTGTCAATGGCTGAGTTTCCATAGTGCTAATTAGCTATGCTCATGCCAAGGTAGTGCATATCAAGGCTTATTGTTTTTTCTCAGCCACTTTCACAGCCGGACAGAGGGTTTTTACAGGCAGTTATCAAAATATGGAACATCAATATGTACATCAATAAGTACAATGTCATATCTTGTATTACAGTTGTAGCTTTGCAATTCAAGACTAAATGAACCTTGTTGCCTTGGCCATGTAACGTGAAGAAGGGACTTATGAGTCCTTGTTGACCACTTCTCATAATTCTCAGAACCAAACCAAAATTCTTGTCCACCCCTATTTCATTTCCACGGTGCCCTGTCCAATCTTTAGCTAATGTAAACTCAACAACTCAAATTTAAGGCTCCTTCAGTGTCTTAGCAGTAATTACTCATTAATTTGATGAAAGGCCAATTGAAAGTGACTTGAACACATAGGATTTGACGATCAGCCTAAAAATACGACCCGGCAACACGCAAAACAAGGATAAATTAAACATTGTATCTGAAGCAGTACAGGCAGTATATTCAGCATTCTATGTTAACAAGACCAGGTCAAAACCGAGTATATGGCTGGACCTAACACACTTCATCCGGCCGACCAATGGTGTAACTTCATAACTCGGTCGATCAATGGTGTAACTTCATCACTCAGTCACTCAGTCACAGACATTCGTGTTTATAGGGCTGGCACCGCTGTTGTGGTCCAGCCAAAAATGTCAGGGAGTAACTGTGAGACGTTCTAAAATATTCAGCAAAGCTACCATGTATTTGCAGGAGGACTCAGAGAAAACTCTTTGAATACATACACAAACTCCCAGGTTAGGCTCCTTTTTACTTTCTGTAAGACATCTGTTCCAGCTAAATCCACCGGTGCCTTTCGTTCCATAATGACGTCACGTGCTTTTGCTGAGCTTGAAGGATTGATTAAGTTTGACGATAACTTGCTTATTTACCCTCCGTTGTGATGACTGCAGCAAACAAACGAAAAATACAACACTGCATTGCTGTCAGGACGATTTATATCATTCTTTCTGCATTCTTTTCTGGAAAGGAAAATATCTTTCCTGTTGTTTATTTTGTAAAATGCGCTGTAAGAAAGGCAATTAATTTCCAAGAATTGCCAATCTTGGGTAGTGAGAGTGGTGTGCAGAGGCTATTCCAGGCCTGAAACATGATATTAAGGCTCGAGGTTATTGGTATTGACTTTATGTGTTGTCAGTGATAACCTCACATCTGTGGAAATAGCACAGTTTCTTAAAATGTCACCAGTGGTCAACACGGGGATCTGACCTCCAGAGGAACAGTGTGTGTCCGTTTCCATGACATCGAGGGGTGGAAAAGGTTAGGATGAGATCCACTGGGTATTTGTGAGGGCTGAGGGACGATGCAATCAAAATGCAAAGAGTTTTGACACAACATGAGTGCAAATTTTATGGACTGTTACTACTATGCTACTATTTTTGCTTGTAACAAAAAATCTTTTTTTTATTGCAGGGTGAAATTAATAGGAAGGTGAATATGACTCAACATTTTAATATATGAAGATAAATACAGAAAGTATATACTGTATGTAGGTCATATATTATGCCATCTGTAGGTCACTTGCGGTGATTCTTCAGCTCATTCTTCTATACGCTTACACAAGTAAAAAGCCCCGGTCACCGCAATCAAATTTACCGATGTTTGAATACATGTTTGGTTTAACATTTGTTTCAGGCAAACATGGCAGGTCCCCTGGTCTGTCATTGACAGACATCTACAAATACACACTGCTGTGACAGTGACACTGTTTATTAGGCCATACTCCTTGGATTTTGTTTGAGGCCCTTCTTCAAACAGCGAATGGAAATGAAACAGTGCTTCGTTTTTCATTTAATTTCCCTATTTGTTGCTGCGAGAGCGTAGCCTCTCAGCCGATCCCTGCCCTTCGCATGTTTGGCGAAGGGACCGTCTGTAAACTTGCTGATGATATCGGGGAAGGATTTCGCAAACAGTAAAGTTACACTGTCGGCCGCCATCTGATAACGAAACGTCGGTAACGAGCGAAGGACGCTCCGGAAGGCTGACAAACGCGGCGGCGCGCGGATCGCCTCCGCTCGCTGTTTGTGAAACCTTTAGCGCCGGTCCTCCGCAGGCGGTGTTTAGCGCTCATCAGTTTAAGAGAGCCTTGGTAAAACAGCGCCGCCGCGTCCATGCAAATACGCCGCGGGCGGAAAACTAGCCGGGTCTGTTGGCTCACACGCTGTTGGCGATGTTTTCTTTTCCTAAGGTTTGCTCTGGAAACTAATCAGGGGCCTGATAAAGCCCATCGCAAATATGAGAGGGATCGACATCCACCTGTCAAGGTTTACATAGTCCCGCCGAGTGTACATATGGACAGAGAGAGACCGGGCCTGGCCTGGCCTGGCCTGAGCAGGGCTGAGAGAGAGAGAGAGAGAGAGAGAGAGGAGAGAGAGAGAGAGAGAGAGAGAGAGAGGAGAGAGAGAGAGAGAGAGAGAGAGAGAGAGAGAGAGAGAGAGAGAGAAGGAGAGAGAACAAGGGAGAGAGGGAGAGAGAAAGAGAGAGAGGGGTGCAAAGGACAGGTCATGTACCATTGCGCTGGGTTTCTTACTGACAAGGATGTCAGTGAAGCCTGGACTGAAACCTGTATCATTTACAAAGGCGGTAAAATAGGGAAAAAAAGAAGAAAAAAAAAAGAAATGTTAATGTTATTTACAATTTAATCTGTTTACCAGGCTTTTTGCGTGGAACCAGCGTTGATTCCCGGATGTTCTGGAATTATTTACTTAAAGCAAACATGGTTGTAAATATTTTACAACTTTTAGCCAATTGGCCAAATTTGCTTTGACCTTGACACTTGTGTTTCCTTGAAAATACCATTTAGCGGTCCATGACACTTTTAGGTTGCAAAACACTGTATTATGATAAACATTTGTTAGGTAGAGAATGTTCATAGCTATTGTTCATTTATAGCGTCCATATTAAAATTATCTACAAAATATGTCATATATAAAGATGTTTTAGTCAATCTGAAACATCAGAAAATCAACAGCATCTTTCTCTCTATTACTCTCTCCTGTACTCTGCAGTGGCATCAAGTTTACTTGCATAAATAGCTTACTTACCTGTGGCATATTTTACCTGTAAACAGGGAATATGCATGAATATTCCTGGGATTTCTGACCATTAATTACCGGTAAGGAATTAGCATCCAAGTTTCTTTGTTCCTATTTTGTTCCTGCTTGGTTTTCAAGGAAACTCATTTCTTTCCAAAAGAATAACGTTATCCATAACATGTGTCAGGAAGTGCTTAAGCCTGGTGTGGCATGCAAATGACAATGTTGTCACAGACTTTTTTTTCTGGTCATTCTATTAGGGATAAATAAACTCTCCGTTTTGTCAATGAAGAAGATATTACATAGTGTCTACTGGGAAAGAAAACCAGCAGAAAAAGCAGAAATGCGCAATGTAAAATTGGTGCCAAACATGGCAGGACCGATGACAGGCATCTACATTCATTGTATACACTGACAAGTGTCATGGTGATAATTTTAAGTTTGAATGGAATTTTATATTTTAAACCTATGTTGACATGTGTCTGTCTAATTTTGTATTTTTTATTTTGACCTGAATGATCCAGTTCAATATTTCCAGATTATGGGATTATGGGATGCAATTTAAAGTTACAATATTAGAAAGCAGTGGTGATGATTTTTGTAATTTGTCTCAGTGTCTACCATTGAAATTCATCATCATCAAACTAATTCACAAATCAGCCATTTCCAACACAGTGAAAGAAGAACACAAAAACATAGAAGGTTCATGCCGATGTATGTATGTATGTATGTATGCATGAAAAGAACCACTGGCATTGATTTGTCTTGTTCCGAAGCTGTCCAGCTTTACTGTGGTGATCTTTTGGAGATTATTGGCATAATCATGATAAAGGTCTTGTTTATTGTTCTCCCCCCTCCCACCGATGCAGAAAATCTTGCTGTGTGTGTCCAAACTGAGATCAATCAGAGAGAGTGAGAGCAGCTTTGCCAAACACAACACTGATGGAGCAACACTCTGCAAAGCCTTCTCATCACCTCCACGGCATGCCACTATTCAATTAGTCTTAGAGGGCATTATTATTCAGAAATGAGCCATCGTTTGTCGTGATATTGGAGGAACTGGGAGCCGGGGGGATCGTACCCCCATGTGTTTGCACATCCTTGAGCATCTGCACACACACACGCAAATATGCACATGCACACACACACGTGCATGTACACACACACACACATACACACATATATGCACACGCGTATGCACACCTACACACACGCACACACATACACACACATGCACATATGCACACACACACACACACTCACATACGCACGCACACACACACACACACACACTCACATACGCACACACAAACAGAAGGGGGCCAGAGTAGACACCAGTGGGCCTCATGTTATGAATGCTGATCCTAGGCCCTGCTGCTCAGCATAGCCCTGTGAGATAAAGTGGCCTTCTCTGCATACAAATATGACCCCCTCCGCACCCCTCCAAAACAAACGGCACTACGCTCATAGCAGCCCTCTGCCTCCGACCGCATGATCACACCAGACAAGAAAGCTCATAACTTTAACCGCAACGGTAGATCAGCGCAATCAAATCTATCACATTTCATCTGTTGGAGTACGTCCAAGTCCTTTTTACCAGTCAACAACAAAGACAGGAGGCTGACACCAGCACGCGGACCTACAAGTTACATGTCAATAAATCCTAAGAGTTATTATCATCACAAAGAGAGCAAAGTTCTCTGGAGCGGATTCAGCCCACCAGTGGCAAATTGGTAACTATCCACCTACGCGGTCATGTGCCACCTATCAAGAGTCTGTCCTGCTATACGCGCGGCGTAGCGATTCCTCATCTACTTATGCTTCTGGTTGCGTCATGAACACCTGGGTGGTCACAGCTACCTTACACACCCTCTCTCATTGCTCCATAAAGAATGCATTTACCGAAGCAAGTCAGCTATAGCCAGGCTCCCCGCTACTTTTAATCTCGCGCAAACAGACCTCTTTGTTCAAATAAAACATAGCAAGCGCAAACTCGGTTTAATGACAGCGATATGTCACCAGAGAAATGCATGACTGATGAATCCACATTGCAGCGAAAACAGCGTTCAGCCTGGGGATGACTTCCCACACCTTTGTCCAAAACCAACAGCGCTTCTCGGGTTCTCTTTGAAACCTGTTTACGTGAGACAAGTTTCGTGTCGTTTTACCTGACACGCGGCTAATCTAGGTAACCTCTCGCACCTGCACTAGCTTTTTATTTGCCAAATGAGCATCCCTCTGGCGTAGGGCGGAGGGCGTAACAATGAATTTCTTAAATGTTTTGATTTTCACTCTCCACAGTCCCGCCTTTTTTGAGTAGCATGTAAATGATCCGTCAAGTAAGCAAACACTGATAAAGAAAAATCAATCGACCCGTAAGCTGCAATGCAGATTGCTTGCTTTAAGTGATACTGCTGTTTCACTCGAACGGCATTTGTTTGCTTAAATTTAGAAAACGTAGGGCGGTCGACTCTTAGCTCGTATTCGAATACCTTCTGCACTGTGACCTCATCTCTGTAACCCTTTCGGATTTCCATCGTCTGAGTACACTTAAAAAAATGCATGAGGAGCGTGAACTGTCCACTCGCCTTTGAAAATTTGAAGTGTTTCCACAGTCTCAGTCAGCAGTGTAGTCCCTGCATTACTGTAGAATAGTGACTCCATTTTGGAGGCCGCTGCCTGCAGTATCACTAGCGTAGCATAGCATGGGGCAGTTACTGCACAGTCACACAACTCAGCTGGTTGATTGCACACTGAAGAAAAAGGGTGGCTGAGAGCATGTGTCTGGTGGATGAACAAGCTGGTACTCTCACTTGGTGATATCCTATTCCAGTTTGGGTAATGAAAAAAATGAAACTACAATGTAGTATGGCTCGGATTTTATATTATTGATGATATACTATTGGATTTTATGTTACTTGGATATTATATTGTTATATTATTGTCCTAGAGAAAATTTACGTGCTTCACCTAACAGAATGAAGCACATTCATTTGTGCTTCATTCAGTGCAGTGTGCACCTGCAGGTGAGGTTGCTTAGTTGCATGTAAATGACTTTTAAATCTTATGTAATGTCTCCTTTCGCAACCTGTTTAAGGGGATGCCCGTGTGACATGCTGCAATAATGCAAATAATTGTTCGCAAACAAAGAAAATGGGGATAAAAGTGTTTTAAAATAAAACAGTTTGTCCACGCTGTGAATGCCTTTGTCTTCTGTTATGGTGGACGCATTCACTTCTGTTCCCCCTAGAGACTGACCATGGCATTAACATATGCTAGAATTAACAATAAAAAAGACAAATAAGTTGCAGTTAAAATGGTTTTAAATCTATAAAACCAAAAAGAGACTCTTGCTCTACAAAACAAAAAAATAAATAAAAATAAAATAAAAATAATAATTCAGGTCCCCAAAGTGAACGAGGGTTTGAAATACAGAGCAGATTTAAATTTAGTCGATACAAACACACAAACGGCAGACTCCAGTTACACGGGCGCGTATCGTACGCTCGGTCGCTGGAATCCAGCATGCGGACGGCTTTCATTCATCCGCACCGTGTGTATTTATTTTAGCAAGCCACTCTAGGCTTTGTGATTGTTGAGACATCTGCAAACACACTGAGTGCTCTCGAGAAGATTCACATTGCCTCCCTCTCAGAAATCATTGCCATCTGTAGTGTGGAGCAAAATAACAAAAGGCACACCTTCAGAACCACTGCTGTTATATTCCTGGACAGTGGGAGGTAGCCCAGGGCAACATCTAGAAATGCATGATTTTCAACAGCGCACTGTTTATTAAAAAAAAAAAAAAAAATCATATTTTGATTGTTGAAAGTATTTCTATGAAGTTTTAGGTTTGGAGAATAGGGTTCAGTGATTATATCTCTGCTTAAAATACTGGAATGAACTCATTCTCCTTTAGTTTTAACAAAATTAAATGATTGTCATCCCTGGAGCCAGATACATGCACAATAAAATGTTCAGTGTTAAATCAACTCTTACAGAGTACTTTTAAGCCTAATAGAGTACATGTGCTTTCTGTTGGGCTCATATAAACTCTATTAGTGTTGAATTAACACTGGATATTCTACTGTGTAGATTCCAAATACAGCCTGGGCAGAGCACCAACCTTTGCATACATAAAACCGGATTGATGACCTGCCCATCAGGAACTGTAGGATCAAACATTAACCTGTACTCTGAGAAAGACTTCCAGTGTTTAACTTGGAATTAGTTACACAATATAGC